>NW_027076176.1:44399-74484 GCF_963932015.1 Anas acuta | reverse complement strand
CCAGCTCTTACTGCACCCCCAGTCTGCCTGTTGGCAGGACAGAGCAAAAGGCTGAGATGTCCTTGGCTGGTATAAGCACTGCTCTGCAACAATTAAAACATCGGGGTGTTATCAGCACTCTTCTCATCCTAAGCCAAAACACAGCATTCCACCAGCTACTAGGAAGAAAATTAATTCTGTTCTAACTGAAACCAGGACAGTTTAAAGGGCTATTAGAGCACACAGCTATAATTTACATCCATACAGAACCCATGGCCACTCTCAATCACAGCAAGTCTATGTTAAAATTATCTCTGCACAGTGCAAGGCTGCCCTCTGCTGGTAAATAAATGTATGTATATATATGTATAACAGTGTGTCTGTCTATAAAAGCACTAGGTATATTTCATTATATTTGCATTTATTTCTGGATATATATAAAAGTGTAGGTATATGTGTAAGTGTATACACACACATATATAAATATATATTTTTATATATATACGTATTACAGACTTAAACTCACTGCATATATCATAGAAGGATATTTTATCATTTAGCGCTTCCAGGCTGAAAGGCAGCGGGCCACCAATCAGCGGGCGAGCGCAGGGCACGTGGCTCGAACAGCACGCAGCCAATCAGAGAGGCACGGTGAGAAGACCACTCCCCCGTTGCCATAAAATGTCGGCCCCCAGTGTGTTGCACGGGGAGGGATTTCTTGTTCCCATGGCCACTGCAGAAGCTAGACACAGCTCCTTGGCAAAAGGAGCTGCACTTCCTTCTCCCAGAAGTGCTGTTGCAGAAGTTTGGCAGTGCAAGTGAGGAGTTTTTCCTGCAAATGCAAGACAACCTTGTCTACTTCTTAATACCAGATTTGAACCCTCTCTGTTAGATCCCCAAGAATTTTGGCTCTAATTGGAACTATCTGGAAGCATGCTGCCAAAGATTGAGTGACCAGGGAATCTTCTGAAAATATTTGGGATTCTACCTCAGAAACATATAGCTATGGGTACCATATGCAAAGTCGTTCTGGGAAGGGACAACAAAAGTTTAGCCAAGTTTAGAGGTAAGTATATGACTTGGTAGATCCGCGCTAGCTAACTTTGCCTCCACCATGTAGTACATGTGAAAGATTCTGTTAGCTGCATGAAAACTGGCAAAAGCAGAAAATCCGTACGGGATGTCTAGCAGAATTTTGGCCAAATTGGGAAGTACGTGCATGCCCAGTAGCCACCCGTTCCTCCTCCCAGGCATACTTGCTCAAGATTCTTGGCCTCTTCTAGGGACAGAGGGACCTGTGCATTCGGTCCGCAGACCCCTGCAGGCTAACTAGGTACCCGAGTATTTTGGCCAATTCCTGTGGGATGGGCATGCCACGAGGCTTCTCTTGCCTCTGATTCATCTTGTCTGCCAAACGTTGTGGCTAGCTCCAGTTACACATTTCCTTTTGGATCCTGTCCTCAGATTGCTTTAGGGTCAGTACCTGAGACCTTTGGCAACTTTTGGAGGGAGGCACCTGCCTGGGTACCTCCACGATCCTTCACTGATCATGTTTTGAAACAGTTTGGGGCTAGCTCCAAATTGAGAACTGCTTGTCAATACCAGCTGAAGAGCCGTCTGCATTAGGTCTCTCACCATATTGGCCCTGCTTTGGATGTAGCTGCATGCCTGATAGCTACCTCCAGGAAAGCTTCTAAGCATCCAGGAATGCTTGGGATTCGGCCTGAGAGACATTTAGCTGCGGGTACCAGCTGCAAAGCCCTTCAGGGTAGGGACAGCACAAGTGTGGCCAAGTTTCGAGGCAAGTGTATGCCTGGTAGCTCCCCTTGCCTTCTCACCTCGGCATGCTTCTGCAGAAGAATTGACTTCCTCCAAGAGAAAGTTTTGCTTTCTGGATCCGAAACTCAGATCCTTCACGGCTAGGGAGCAGAGAAGTTTCGCTACTTTGGAACTTGCTACATCCGCGCTAGCTATGCTTGCCTCCACCACATTGTACATGTGAAAGATTCTGTTAGCTGCATGAAAACTGGCAAAAGCAGAAAACCCGTACAGGGTGTCTAGCAGAATTTTGGCCAAATTGGGAAGCACGTGCATGCCCAGTAGCCACCCGTTCCTCCTCCCAGGCATACTTGCTTAGGATTCTTGGCCTCTTCTAGGGACAGAGGGACCTGTGCATTCGGTCCGCAGACCCCTGCAGGCTAGCTAGGTACCCGAGAACGTTGGCCAATTCTTGTGAGAGGTGCATTCCAAGAGGCTTCTCTTGCCTCTGATTCATCTTGTCTGCCAAACTTTGTGGCTAGCTCCAGATACACATTTCGTTTTGGATCCTGTCCTCAGATTCCTTTAGTGTTGGTACCTGAGACCTTTGTGCACTTTTGGAGGGAGACACCTCCCTGGGTACCTCCACAACCCTTCGTTGATCATGTTTTGAAAACCTTTTGGGCTAGCTCCAAATTGAGAACTGCTTGTCAATACCAGCTGAAGAGCCGTCTGCATTAGGTCTCTCACCATATTGGCCCTGCTTTGGATGTAGCTGCATGCCTGATAGCTACCTCCAGGAAAGCTTCTAAGCATCCAGGAATGCTTGGGATTCGGCCTGAGAGACATTTAGCTGCGGGTACCAGCTGCAAAGCCCTTCAGGGTAGGGACAGCACAAGTGTGGCCAAGTTTCGAGGCAAGTGTATGCCTGGTAGCTCCCCTTGCCTTCTCACCTCGGCATGCTTCTGCAGAAGAATTGACTTCCTCCAAGAGAAAGTTTTGCTTTCTGGATCCGAAACTCAGATCCCTCACGGCTAGGGAGCAGAGAAGTTTGGCTACTTTGGAACTTGCTACATCCGCGCTAGCTATGCTTGCCTCCACCACATTGTACATGTGAAAGATTCTGTTAGCTGCATGAAAACTGGCAAAAGCAGAAAACCCGTACGGGGTGTCTAGCAGAATTTTGGCCAAATTGGGAAGCACGTGCATGCCCAGTAGCCACCCGTTCCTCCTCCCAGGCATACTTGCTCAAGATTCTTGGCCTCTTCTAGGGACAGAGGGACCTGTGCATTCGGTCCGCAGACCCCTGCAGGCTAGCTAGGTACCCGAGAACTTTGGCCAATTCTTGTGGGAGGTGCATGCCAAGAGGCTTCTCTTGCCTCTGGCTCATCTTGTCTGCCAAATTTATGGCTAGCTCCAGATACACATTTCGTTTTGGATCCTGTCCTCAGATTGCTTTAGGGTCAGTACCTGAGAACTTGGCTAATTTTGGAGGGAGGCACCTGCCTGGGTACCTCCACGATCCTTCACTGATCATGTTTTGAAACAGTTTGGGGCTAGCTCCAAATTGAGAACTGCTTGTCAATACCAGCTGAAGAGCCGTCTGCATTAGGTCTCTCACCATATTGGCCCTGCTTTGGATGTAGCTGCATGCCTGATAGCTACCTCCAGGAAAGCTTCTAAGCATCCAGGAATGCCTGGGATTCGGCCTGAGAGACATTTAGCTGCGGGTACCAGCTGCAAAGCCCTTCAGGGTAGGGACAGCACAAGTGTGGCCAAGTTTCGAGGCAAGTGTATGCCTGGTAGCTCCCCTTGCCTTCTCACCTCGGCATGCTTCTGCAGAAGAATTGACTTCCTCCAAGAGAAAGTTTTGCTTTCTGGATCCGAAACTCAGATCCCTCACGGCTAGGGAGCAGAGAAGTTTGGCTACTTTGGAACTTGCTACATCCGCGCTAGCTATGCTTGCCTCCACCACATTGTACATGTGAAAGATTCTGTTAGCTGCATGAAAACTGGCAAAAGCAGAAAACCCGTACGGGGTGTCTAGCAGAATTTTGGCCAAATTGGGAAGCACGTGCATGCCCAGTAGCCACCCGTTCCTCCTCCCAGGCATACTTGCTCAAGATTCTTGGCCTCTTCTAGGGACAGAGGGACCTGTGCATTCGGTCCGCAGACCCCTGCAGGCTAGCTAGGTACCCGAGAACTTTGGCCAATTCTTGTGGGAGGTGCATGCCAAGAGGCTTCTCTTGCCTCTGGCTCATCTTGTCTGCCAAATTTATGGCTAGCTCCAGATACACATTTCGTTTTGGATCCTGTCCTCAGATTGCTTTAGGGTCAGTACCTGAGAACTTGGCTAATTTTGGAGGGAGGCACCTGCCTGGGTACCTCCACGATCCTTCACTGATCATGTTTTGAAACAGTTTGGGGCTAGCTCCAAATTGAGAACTGCTTGTCAATACCAGCTGAAGAGCCGTCTGCATTAGGTCTCTCACCATATTGGCCCTGCTTTGGATGTAGCTGCATGCCTGATAGCTACCTCCAGGAAAGCTTCTAAGCATCCAGGAATGCTTGGGATTCGGCCTGAGAGACATTTAGCTGCGGGTACCAGCTGCAAAGCCCTTCAGGGTAGGGACAGCACAAGTGTGGCCAAGTTTCGAGGCAAGTGTATGCCTGGTAGCTCCCCTTGCCTTCTCACCTCGGCATGCTTCTGCAGAAGAATTGACTTCCTCCAAGAGAAAGTTTTGCTTTCTGGATCCGAAACTCAGATCCCTCGTGGCTAGGGAGCAGAGAAGTTTGGCTACTTTGGAACTTGCTACATCCACGCTAGCTATCTTTGCCTCCACCACATTGTACATGTGAAAGATTCTGTTAGCTGCATGAAAACTGGCAAAAGCAGAAAACCCGTACGGGGTGTCTAGCAGAATTTTGGCCAAATTGGGAAGCACGTGCATGCCCAGTAGCCACCCGTTCCTCCTCCCAGGCATACTTGCTCAAGATTCTTGGCCTCTTCTAGGGACAGAGGGACCTGTGCATTCGGTCCGCAGACCCCTGCAGGCTAGCTAGGTACCCGAGAACTTTGGCCAATTCTTGTGGGAGGTGCATGCCAAGAGGCTTCTCTTGCCTCTGGCTCATCTTGTCTGCCAAATTTATGGCTAGCTCCAGATACACATTTCGTTTTGGATCCTGTCCTCAGATTGCTTTAGGGTCAGTACCTGAGAACTTGGCTAATTTTGGAGGGAGGCACCTGCCTGGGTACCTCCACGATCCTTCACTGATCATGTTTTGAAACAGTTTGGGGCTAGCTCCAAATTGAGAACTGCTTGTCAATACCAGCTGAAGAGCCGTCTGCATTAGGTCTCTCACCATATTGGCCCTGCTTTGGATGTAGCTGCATGCCTGATAGCTACCTCCAGGAAAGCTTCTAAGCATCCAGGAATGCCTGGGATTCGGCCTGAGAGACATTTAGCTGCGGGTACCAGCTGCAAAGCCCTTCAGGGTAGGGACAGCACAAGTGTGGCCAAGTTTCGAGGCAAGTGTATGCCTGGTAGCTCCCCTTGCCTTCTCACCTCGGCATGCTTCTGCAGAAGAATTGACTTCCTCCAAGAGAAAGTTTTGCTTTCTGGATCCGAAACTCAGATCCCTCACGGCTAGGGAGCAGAGAAGTTTGGCTACTTTGGAACTTGCTACATCCGCGCTAGCTATGCTTGCCTCCACCACATTGTACATGTGAAAGATTCTGTTAGCTGCATGAAAACTGGCAAAAGCAGAAAACCCGTACGGGGTGTCTAGCAGAATTTTGGCCAAATTGGGAAGCACGTGCATGCCCAGTAGCCACCCGTTCCTCCTCCCAGGCATACTTGCTCAAGATTCTTGGCCTCTTCTAGGGACAGAGGGACCTGTGCATTCGGTCCGCAGACCCCTGCAGGCTAGCTAGGTACCCGAGAACTTTGGCCAATTCTTGTGGGAGGTGCATGCCAAGAGGCTTCTCTTGCCTCTGGCTCATCTTGTCTGCCAAATTTATGGCTAGCTCCAGATACACATTTCGTTTTGGATCCTGTCCTCAGATTGCTTTAGGGTCAGTACCTGAGAACTTGGCTAATTTTGGAGGGAGGCACCTGCCTGGGTACCTCCACGATCCTTCACTGATCATGTTTTGAAACAGTTTGGGGCTAGCTCCAAATTGAGAACTGCTTGTCAATACCAGCTGAAGAGCCGTCTGCATTAGGTCTCTCACCATATTGGCCCTGCTTTGGATGTAGCTGCATGCCTGATAGCTACCTCCAGGAAAGCTTCTAAGCATCCAGGAATGCTTGGGATTCGGCCTGAGAGACATTTAGCTGCGGGTACCAGCTGCAAAGCCCTTCAGGGTAGGGACAGCACAAGTGTGGCCAAGTTTCGAGGCAAGTGTATGCCTGGTAGCTCCCCTTGCCTTCTCACCTCGGCATGCTTCTGCAGAAGAATTGACTTCCTCCAAGAGAAAGTTTTGCTTTCTGGATCCGAAACTCAGATCCCTCGTGGCTAGGGAGCAGAGAAGTTTGGCTACTTTGGAACTTGCTACATCCACGCTAGCTATCTTTGCCTCCACCACATTGTACATGTGAAAGATTCTGTTAGCTGCATGAAAACTGGCAAAAGCAGAAAACCCGTACGGGGTGTCTAGCAGTATTTTGGCCAAATTGGGAAGCACGTGCATGCCCAGTAGCCACCCGTTCCTCCTCCCAGGCATACTTGCTCAAGATTCTTGGCCTCTTCTAGGGACAGAGGGACCTGTGCATTCGGTCCGCAGACCCCTGCAGGCTAGCTAGGTACCCGAGAACTTTGGCCAATTCTTGTGGGAGGTGCATGCCAAGAGGCTTCTCTTGCCTCTGGCTCATCTTGTCTGCCAAATTTATGGCTAGCTCCAGATACACATTTCGTTTTGGATCCTGTCCTCAGATTGCTTTAGGGTCAGTACCTGAGAACTTGGCTAATTTTGGAGGGAGGCACCTGCCTGGGTACCTCCACGATCCTTCACTGATCATGTTTTGAAACAGTTTGGGGCTAGCTCCAAATTGAGAACTGCTTGTCAATACCAGCTGAAGAGCCGTCTGCATTAGGTCTCTCACCATATTGGCCCTGCTTTGGATGTAGCTGCATGCCTGATAGCTACCTCCAGGAAAGCTTCTAAGCATCCAGGAATGCTTGGGATTCGGCCTGAGAGACATTTAGCTGCGGGTACCAGCTGCAAAGCCCTTCAGGGTAGGGACAGCACAAGTGTGGCCAAGTTTCGAGGCAAGTGTATGCCTGGTAGCTCCCCTTGCCTTCTCACCTCGGCATGCTTCTGCAGAAGAATTGACTTCCTCCAAGAGAAAGTTTTGCTTTCTGGATCCGAAACTCAGATCCCTCGTGGCTAGGGAGCAGAGAAGTTTGGCTACTTTGGAACTTGCTACATCCACGCTAGCTATCTTTGCCTCCACCACATTGTACATGTGAAAGATTCTGTTAGCTGCATGAAAACTGGCAAAAGCAGAAAACCCGTACGGGGTGTCTAGCAGAATTTTGGCCAAATTGGGAAGCACGTGCATGCCCAGTAGCCACCCGTTCCTCCTCCCAGGCATACTTGCTCAAGATTCTTGGCCTCTTCTAGGGACAGAGGGACCTGTGCATTCGGTCCGCAGACCCCTGCAGGCTAGCTAGGTACCCGAGAACTTTGGCCAATTCTTGTGGGAGGTGCATGCCAAGAGGCTTCTCTTGCCTCTGGCTCATCTTGTCTGCCAAATTTATGGCTAGCTCCAGATACACATTTCGTTTTGGATCCTGTCCTCAGATTGCTTTAGGGTCAGTACCTGAGAACTTGGCTAATTTTGGAGGGAGGCACCTGCCTGGGTACCTCCACGATCCTTCACTGATCATGTTTTGAAACAGTTTGGGGCTAGCTCCAAATTGAGAACTGCTTGTCAATACCAGCTGAAGAGCCGTCTGCATTAGGTCTCTCACCATATTGGCCCTGCTTTGGATGTAGCTGCATGCCTGATAGCTACCTCCAGGAAAGCTTCTAAGCATCCAGGAATGCCTGGGATTCGGCCTGAGAGACATTTAGCTGCGGGTACCAGCTGCAAAGCCCTTCAGGGTAGGGACAGCACAAGTGTGGCCAAGTTTCGAGGCAAGTGTATGCCTGGTAGCTCCCCTTGCCTTCTCACCTCGGCATGCTTCTGCAGAAGAATTGACTTCCTCCAAGAGAAAGTTTTGCTTTCTGGATCCGAAACTCAGATCCCTCACGGCTAGGGAGCAGAGAAGTTTGGCTACTTTGGAACTTGCTACATCCGCGCTAGCTATGCTTGCCTCCACCACATTGTACATGTGAAAGATTCTGTTAGCTGCATGAAAACTGGCAAAAGCAGAAAACCCGTACGGGGTGTCTAGCAGAATTTTGGCCAAATTGGGAAGCACGTGCATGCCCAGTAGCCACCCGTTCCTCCTCCCAGGCATACTTGCTCAAGATTCTTGGCCTCTTCTAGGGACAGAGGGACCTGTGCATTCGGTCCGCAGACCCCTGCAGGCTAGCTAGGTACCCGAGAACTTTGGCCAATTCTTGTGGGAGGTGCATGCCAAGAGGCTTCTCTTGCCTCTGGCTCATCTTGTCTGCCAAATTTATGGCTAGCTCCAGATACACATTTCGTTTTGGATCCTGTCCTCAGATTGCTTTAGGGTCAGTACCTGAGAACTTGGCTAATTTTGGAGGGAGGCACCTGCCTGGGTACCTCCACGATCCTTCACTGATCATGTTTTGAAACAGTTTGGGGCTAGCTCCAAATTGAGAACTGCTTGTCAATACCAGCTGAAGAGCCGTCTGCATTAGGTCTCTCACCATATTGGCCCTGCTTTGGATGTAGCTGCATGCCTGATAGCTACCTCCAGGAAAGCTTCTAAGCATCCAGGAATGCTTGGGATTCGGCCTGAGAGACATTTAGCTGCGGGTACCAGCTGCAAAGCCCTTCAGGGTAGGGACAGCACAAGTGTGGCCAAGTTTCGAGGCAAGTGTATGCCTGGTAGCTCCCCTTGCCTTCTCACCTCGGCATGCTTCTGCAGAAGAATTGACTTCCTCCAAGAGAAAGTTTTGCTTTCTGGATCCGAAACTCAGATCCCTCGTGGCTAGGGAGCAGAGAAGTTTGGCTACTTTGGAACTTGCTACATCCACGCTAGCTATCTTTGCCTCCACCACATTGTACATGTGAAAAATTCTCTTTTATCTGTGTAATTTCTGTTAAAAGCAGCATACCTACCTGCTATTTGTTACCTGACTTTCTCTGCACATTCTGTAGCTCTCTCGGACTATGTGAATTTGCACGGTGTTTCTGTATTTTTTTCTCTCTCTGTAGATGTCTGGTCCTATATGTCCCGTAAGGCTTTTTCCACATATATTGCAGAGTCTTTCCTTTTGACATTCTCTGATCAGAGCTGAATCCTCGGCTTGCTGCCTTAGACTCTTCCAAGGCTGTTGCTCTAGCACGCTTGGGTCCATTGGAATAGCTTCCCAACCCTGCAACAATGGAATAGACATTTTTTGTTTGACTTCATTATGTTTGCTTGTTTCTTTTCCCTATTAGCTTTTCTTTCTTTGGTCTTTCCTTCAATCCTACCTGTTTTGTTAGTTTGAATCTTCCTCGTAGTTTTGGTATTTCTTTGCTTCTTTCAGACATCAGCACCCCACCCCATTTTCCTTGTGCAGTGCCTCCCTCATAGAATCATAGAATTTGGAATCTGGTGTTGGAAGGGACCTTAAAAACCATCCAGCTCGAGCCCACCTGCACTGGTGCCGCAGGACCCGGTTGGGAGCCACACGTCTGGGCTGGGGCCGGCTCTGGCTTGAGGGTGACTGAGGCTGTGTCTGTCAGCCCTGCAGTGGGACATGGCGGTTGCCTAGCAGCACTGTGGGTCACAATATGCACTGCCCATGATTGCATGGGGCTGCCATGTGGTCACCGTCCCTGTCCTTGGCTTCCAAAGGAGCCAGGTCCCCATTCTTGGTCCTGAGCGAGGTGGTGGATGTGCGAATCCGTAAGTCCCCAAGTGCCACAGGGCGGACTTCTCGCTCTTTCCCCTGGAGCTGAACACTGCCTTTTGGTTCCACCACACCTGTGCCCCTCATGAGGTCCATGGCCCAGCTCTCTGGAGCTCACACCTGGGCTGTCCTGCCGCAGGCTGTCCTGCCAGCTGCCTGGAAAAGTCTGGCCTACATGCATTAGTTCTGGACAAAAGCAGCGTACCCAGCGTGTGCCAAACCCTGTTTGGGCATCAGAACAGAATCTTGAAGTCTGTGGTGCCCAAAGTGAAACCTGTTTCTTCATTATTTAAAAAATCAACATGAAAGTTAACTCTTAATAAGACCATGACATTAAGGAAGTACATGCTAAACATAGAAGACTATACGACTCAACTTTGTGCCCAAATCATGCTAATTGTCATCCCAGCGGGGGACAGAAAAGCTTAGGATATAAAAGTGTTAGGAGGTAGTGGTAAAAAATTAAGGTTAGAAAAAAAACTTAGAGTGAGGAAAAAAGGGAGAGGTGGAGGTGGGGGGAGGAGAGAAGGAAAAAATGAAAACCTAGATGAGGCAGTCGTTGTTCTGTGCTCCTTCTCCACCAAGACAGGGACACCTCCTGGGTAAGCTCTGCAGCTTCACCTTCACTTTGGTGAGGAAAGCCTGGGATAGCATATATACGTTTATAAACCTATGAACACCCTATTGGGTTAGGGGCATAGATACTTTTAAGCTGCCTATTGGGTCAGTGGAAAAGACCCACAAGAAAAAGGAGAACCCCTTGTCATTCTCAGGATTCTCCTATTTGGTTGAATCTGTTCAAACACCAGCCTGCAAACAAGCAAGTGATGCAGGAGAAGGATCTGTTACGATAGATCCAATAGATCAGAAGGATCTGTTACGAAGATCCCTTCTCCATGGCTACCAAAATTTTGGCCAAAATGGGAAGCACGTGCATGCCCAGTAGCCACCCGTTCCTCCTCCCAGGCATACTTGCTCAAGATTCTTGGCCTCTTCTAGGGACAGAGGGACCTGTGCATTCGGTCCGCAGACCCCTGCAGAACTTTGGCCAATTCTTGTGGGAGGTGCATGCCAAGAGGCTTCTCTTGCCTCTGGCTCATCTTGTCTGCCAAATTTATGGCTAGCTCCAGATACACATTTCGTTTTGGATCCTGTCCTCAGATTGCTTTAGGGTCAGTACCTGAGAACTTGGCTAATTTTGGAGGGAGGCACCTGCCTGGGTACCTCCACGATCCTTCACTGATCATGTTTTGAAACAGTTTGGGGCTAGCTCCAAATTGAGAACTGCTTGTCAATACCAGCTGAAGAGCCGTCTGCATTAGGTCTCTCACCATATTGGCCCTGCTTTGGATGTAGCTGCATGCCTGATAGCTACCTCCAGGAAAGCTTCTAAGCATCCAGGAATGCTTGGGATTCGGCCTGAGAGACATTTAGCTGCGGGTACCAGCTGCAAAGCCCTTCAGGGTAGGGACAGCACAAGTGTGGCCAAGTTTCGAGGCAAGTGTATGCCTGGTAGCTCCCCTTGCCTTCTCACCTCGGCATGCTTCTGCAGAAGAATTGACTTCCTCCAAGAGAAAGTTTTGCTTTCTGGATCCGAAACTCAGATCCCTCACGGCTAGGGAGCAGAGAAGTTTGGCTACTTTGGAACTTGCTACATCCGCGCTAGCTATGCTTGCCTCCACCACATTGTACATGTGAAAGATTCTGTTAGCTGCATGAAAACTGGCAAAAGCAGAAAACCCGTACGGGGTGTCTAGCAGAATTTTGGCCAAATTGGGAAGCACGTGCATGCCCAGTAGCCACCCGTTCCTCCTCCCAGGCATACTTGCTCAAGATTCTTGGCCTCTTCTAGGGACAGAGGGACCTGTGCATTCGGTCCGCAGACCCCTGCAGGCTAGCTAGGTACCCGAGAACTTTGGCCAATTCTTGTGGGAGGTGCATGCCAAGAGGCTTCTCTTGCCTCTGGCTCATCTTGTCTGCCAAATTTATGGCTAGCTCCAGATACACATTTCGTTTTGGATCCTGTCCTCAGGTTGCTTTAGGGTCAGTACCTGAGAACTTGGCTAATTTTGGAGGGAGGCACCTGCCTGGGTACCTCCACGATCCTTCACTGATCATGTTTTGAAACAGTTTGGGGCTAGCTCCAAATTGAGAACTGCTTGTCAATACCAGCTGAAGAGCCGTCTGCATTAGGTCTCTCACCATATTGGCCCTGCTTTGGATGTAGCTGCATGCCTGATAGCTACCTCCAGGAAAGCTTCTAAGCATCCAGGAATGCTTGGGATTCGGCCTGAGAGACATTTAGCTGCGGGTACCAGCTGCAAAGCCCTTCAGGGTAGGGACAGCACAAGTGTGGCCAAGTTTCGAGGCAAGTGTATGCCTGGTAGCTCCCCTTGCCTTCTCACCTCGGCATGCTTCTGCAGAAGAATTGACTTCCTCCAAGAGAAAGTTTTGCTTTCTGGATCCGAAACTCAGATCCCTCACGGCTAGGGAGCAGAGAAGTTTGGCTACTTTGGAACTTGCTACATCCGCGCTAGCTATGCTTGCCTCCACCACATTGTACATGTGAAAGATTCTGTTAGCTGCATGAAAACTGGCAAAAGCAGAAAACCCGTACGGGGTGTCTAGCAGAATTTTGGCCAAATTGGGAAGCACGTGCATGTCCAGTAGCTACCCGTTCCTCCTCCCAGGCATACTTGCTTAGGATTCTTGGCCTCTTCTAGGGACAGAGGGACCTGTGCATTCGGTCCGCAGACCCCTGCAGGCAACATAGGTACCTGAGTATTTTGGCCAATTCTGGTGGGATGTGCATGCCAAGAGGCTTCTCTTGCCTCTGGCTCATCTTGTCTGCCAAATTTATGGCTAGCTCCAGATACACATTTCGTTTTGGATCCTGTCCTCAGATTGCTTTAGGGTCAGTACCTGAGAACTTGGCTAATTTTGGAGGGAGGCACCTGCCTGGGTACCTCCACGATCCTTCACTGATCATGTTTTGAAACAGTTTGGGGCTAGCTCCAAATTGAGAACTGCTTGTCAATACCAGCTGAAGAGCCGTCTGCATTAGGTCTCTCACCATATTGGCCCTGCTTTGGATGTAGCTGCATGCCTGATAGCTACCTCCAGGAAAGCTTCTAAGCATCCAGGAATGCTTGGGATTCGGCCTGAGAGACATTTAGCTGCGGGTACCAGCTGCAAAGCCCTTCAGGGTAGGGACAGCACAAGTGTGGCCAAGTTTCGAGGCAAGTGTATGCCTGGTAGCTCCCCTTGCCTTCTCACCTCGGCATGCTTCTGCAGAAGAATTGACTTCCTCCAAGAGAAAGTTTTGCTTTCTGGATCCGAAACTCAGATCCCTCGTGGCTAGGGAGCAGAGAAGTTTGGCTACTTTGGAACTTGCTACATCCACGCTAGCTATCTTTGCCTCCACCACATTGTACATGTGAAAAATTCTCTTTTATCTGTGTAATTTCTGTTAAAAGCAGCATACCTACCTGCTATTTGTTACCTGACTTTCTCTGCACATTCTGTAGCTCTCTCGGACTATGTGAATTTGCACGGTGTTTCTGTATTTTTTTCTCTCTCTGTAGATGTCTGGTCCTATATGTCCCGTAAGGCTTTTTCCACATATATTGCAGAGTCTTTCCTTTTGACATTCTCTGATCAGAGCTGAATCCTCGGCTTGCTGCCTTAGACTCTTCCAAGGCTGTTGCTCTAGCACGCTTGGGTCCATTGGAATAGCTTCCCAACCCTGCAACAATGGAATAGACATTTTTTGTTTGACTTCATTATGTTTGCTTGTTTCTTTTCCCTATTAGCTTTTCTTTCTTTGGTCTTTCCTTCAATCCTACCTGTTTTGTTAGTTTGAATCTTCCTCGTAGTTTTGGTATTTCTTTGCTTCTTTCAGACATCAGCACCCCACCCCATTTTCCTTGTGCAGTGCCTCCCTCATAGAATCATAGAATTTGGAATCTGGTGTTGGAAGGGACCTTAAAAACCATCCAGCTCGAGCCCACCTGCACTGGTGCCGCAGGACCCGGTTGGGAGCCACACGTCTGGGCTGGGGCCGGCTCTGGCTTGAGGGTGACTGAGGCTGTGTCTGTCAGCCCTGCAGTGGGACATGGCGGTTGCCTAGCAGCACTGTGGGTCACAATATGCACTGCCCATGATTGCATGGGGCTGCCATGTGGTCACCGTCCCTGTCCTTGGCTTCCAAAGGAGCCAGGTCCCCATTCTTGGTCCTGAGCGAGGTGGTGGATGTGCGAGTCCATAAGTCCCCAAGTGCCACAGGGCGGACTTCTCGCTCTTTCCCCTGGAGCTGAACACTGCCTTTTGGTTCCACCACACCTGTGCCCCTCATGAGGTCCATGGCCCAGCTCTCTGGAGCTCACACCTGGGCTGTCCTGCCGCAGGCTGTCCTGCCAGCTGCCTGGAAAAGTCTGGCCTACATGCATTAGTTCTGGACAAAAGCAGCGTACCCAGCGTGTGCCAAACCCTGTTTGGGCATCAGAACAGAATCTTGAAGTCTGTGGTGCCCAAAGTGAAACCTGTTTCTTCATTATTTAAAAAATCAACATGAAAGTTAACTCTTAATAAGACCATGACATTAAGGAAGTACATGCTAAACATAGAAGACTATACGACTCAACTTTGTGCCCAAATCATGCTAATTGTCATCCCAGCGGGGGACAGAAAAGCTTAGGATATAAAAGTGTTAGGAGGTAGTGGTAAAAAATTAAGGTTAGAAAAAAAACTTAGAGTGAGGAAAAAAGGGAGAGGTGGAGGTGGGGGGAGGAGAGAAGGAAAAAATGAAAACCTAGATGAGGCAGTCGTTGTTCTGTGCTCCTTCTCCACCAAGACAGGGACACCTCCTGGGTAAGCTCTGCAGCTTCACCTTCACTTTGGTGAGGAAAGCCTGGGATAGCATATATACATTTATAAACCTATGAACACCCTATTGGGTTAGGGGCATAGATACTTTTAAGCTGCCTATTGGGTCAGTGGAAAAGACCCACAAGAAAAAGGAGAACCCCTTGTCATTCTCAGGATTCTCCTATTTGGTTGAATCTGTTCAAACACCAGCCTGCAAACAAGCAAGTGATGCAGGAGAAGGATCTGTTATGATAGATCCAATAGATCAGAAGGATCTGTTACGAAGATCCCTTCTCCATGGCTACCAAAATTTTGGCCAAAATGGGAAGCACGTGCATGCCCAGTAGCCACCCGTTCCTCCTCCCAGGCATACTTGCTCAAGATTCTTGGCCTCTTCTAGGGACAGAGGGACCTGTGCATTCGGTCCGCAGACCCCTGCAGGCTAGCTAGGTACCCGAGAACTTTGGCCAATTCTTGTGGGAGGTGCATGCCAAGAGGCTTCTCTTGCCTCTGGCTCATCTTGTCTGCCAAATTTATGGCTAGCTCCAGATACACATTTCGTTTTGGATCCTGTCCTCAGATTGCTTTAGGGTCAGTACCTGAGAACTTGGCTAATTTTGGAGGGAGGCACCTGCCTGGGTACCTCCACGACCCTTCACTGATCATGTTTTGAAACAGTTTGGGGCTAGCTCCAAATTGAGAACTGCTTGTCAATACCAGCTGAAGAGCCGTCTGCATTAGGTCTCTCACCATATTGGCCCTGCTTTGGATGTAGCTGCATGCCTGATAGCTACCTCCAGGAAAGCTTCTAAGCATCCAGGAATGCTTGGGATTCGGCCTGAGAGACATTTAGCTGCGGGTACCAGCTGCAAAGCCCTTCAGGGTAGGGACAGCACAAGTGTGGCCAAGTTTCGAGGCAAGTGTATGCCTGGTAGCTCCCCTTGCCTTCTCACCTCGGCATGCTTCTGCAGAAGAATTGACTTCCTCCAAGAGAAAGTTTTGCTTTCTGGATCCGAAACTCAGATCCCTCACGGCTAGGGAGCAGAGAAGTTTGGCTACTTTGGAACTTGCTACATCCGCGCTAGCTATGCTTGCCTCCACCACATTGTACATGTGAAAGATTCTGTTAGCTGCATGAAAACTGGCAAAAGCAGAAAACCCGTACGGGGTGTCTAGCAGAATTTTGGCCAAATTGGGAAGCACGTGCATGCCCAGTAGCTACCCGTTCCTCCTCCCAGGCATACTTGCTTAGGATTCTTGGCCTCTTCTAGGGACAGAGGGACCTGTGCATTCGGTCCGCAGACCCCTGCAGGCTAGCTAGGTACCCGAGAACTTTGGCCAATTCTTGTGGGAGGTGCATGCCAAGAGGCTTCTCTTGCCTCTGGCTCATCTTGTCTGCCAAATTTATGGCTAGCTCCAGATACACATTTCGTTTTGGATCCTGTCCTCAGATTGCTTTAGGGTCAGTACCTGAGAACTTGGCTAATTTTGGAGGGAGGCACCTGCCTGGGTACCTCCACGATCCTTCACTGATCATGTTTTGAAACAGTTTGGGGCTAGCTCCAAATTGAGAACTGCTTGTCAATACCAGCTGAAGAGCCGTCTGCATTAGGTCTCTCACCATATTGGCCCTGCTTTGGATGTAGCTGCATGCCTGATAGCTACCTCCAGGAAAGCTTCTAAGCATCCAGGAATGCTTGGGATTCGGCCTGAGAGACATTTAGCTGCGGGTACCAGCTGCAAAGCCCTTCAGGGTAGGGACAGCACAAGTGTGGCCAAGTTTCGAGGCAAGTGTATGCCTGGTAGCTCCCCTTGCCTTCTCACCTCGGCATGCTTCTGCAGAAGAATTGACTTCCTCCAAGAGAAAGTTTTGCTTTCTGGATCCGAAACTCAGATCCCTCGTGGCTAGGGAGCAGAGAAGTTTGGCTACTTTGGAACTTGCTACATCCACGCTAGCTATCTTTGCCTCCACCACATTGTACATGTGAAAAATTCTCTTTTATCTGTGTAATTTCTGTTAAAAGCAGCATACCTACCTGCTATTTGTTACCTGACTTTCTCTGCACATTCTGTAGCTCTCTCGGACTATGTGAATTTGCACGGTGTTTCTGTATTTTTTTCTCTCTCTGTAGATGTCTGGTCCTATATGTCCCGTAAGGCTTTTTCCACATATATTGCAGAGTCTTTCCTTTTGACATTCTCTGATCAGAGCTGAATCCTCGGCTTGCTGCCTTAGACTCTTCCAAGGCTGTTGCTCTAGCACGCTTGGGTCCATCGGAATAGCTTCCCAACCCTGCAACAATGGAATAGACATTTTTTGTTTGACTTCATTATGTTTGCTTGTTTCTTTTCCCTATTAGCTTTTCTTTCTTTGGTCTTTCCTTCAATCCTACCTGTTTTGTTAGTTTGAATCTTCCTCGTAGTTTTGGTATTTCTTTGCTTCTTTCAGACATCAGCACCCCACCCCATTTTCCTTGTGCAGTGCCTCCCTCATAGAATCATAGAATTTGGAATCTGGTGTTGGAAGGGACCTTAAAAACCATCCAGCTCGAGCCCACCTGCACTGGTGCCGCAGGACCCGGTTGGGAGCCACACATCTGGGCTGGGGCCGGCTCTGGCTTGAGGGTGACTGAGGCTGTGTCTGTCAGCCCTGCAGTGGGACATGGCGGTTGCCTAGCAGCACTGTGGGTCACAATATGCACTGCCCATGATTGCATGGGGCTGCCATGTGGTCACCGTCCCTGTCCTTGGCTTCCAAAGGAGCCAGGTCCCCATTCTTGGTCCTGAGCGAGGTGGTGGATGTGCGAGTCCATAAGTCCCCAAGTGCCACAGGGCGGACTTCTCGCTCTTTCCCCTGGAGCTGAACACTGCCTTTTGGTTCCACCACACCTGTGCCCCTCATGAGGTCCATGGCCCAGCTCTCTGGAGCTCACACCTGGGCTGTCCTGCCGCAGGCTGTCCTGCCAGCTGCCTGGAAAAGTCTGGCCTACATGCATTAGTTCTGGACAAAAGCAGCGTACCCAGCGTGTGCCAAACCCTGTTTGGGCATCAGAACAGAATCTTGAAGTCTGTGGTGCCCAAAGTGAAACCTGTTTCTTCATTATTTAAAAAATCAACATGAAAGTTAACTCTTAATAAGACCATGACATTAAGGAAGTACATGCTAAACATAGAAGACTATACGACTCAACTTTGTGCCCAAATCATGCTAATTGTCATCCCAGCGGGGGACAGAAAAGCTTAGGATATAAAAGTGTTAGGAGGTAGTGGTAAAAAATTAAGGTTAGAAAAAAAACTTAGAGTGAGGAAAAAAGGGAGAGGTGGAGGTGGGGGGAGGAGAGAAGGAAAAAATGAAAACCTAGATGAGGCAGTCGTTGTTCTGTGCTCCTTCTCCACCAAGACAGGGACACCTCCTGGGTAAGCTCTGCAGCTTCACCTTCACTTTGGTGAGGAAAGCCTGGGATAGCATATATACGTTTATAAACCTATGAACACCCTATTGGGTTAGGGGCATAGATACTTTTAAGCTGCCTATTGGGTCAGTGGAAAAGACCCACAAGAAAAAGGAGAACCCCTTGTCATTCTCAGGATTCTCCTATTTGGTTGAATCTGTTCAAACACCAGCCTGCAAACAAGCAAGTGATGCAGGAGAAGGATCTGTTACGATAGATCCAATAGATCAGAAGGATCTGTTACGAAGATCCCTTCTCCATGGCTACCAAAATTTTGGCCAAAATGGGAAGCACGTGCATGCCCAGTAGCCACCCGTTCCTCCTCCCAGGCATACTTGCTCAAGATTCTTGGCCTCTTCTAGGGACAGAGGGACCTGTGCATTCGGTCCGCAGACCCCTGCAGAACTTTGGCCAATTCTTGTGGGAGGTGCATGCCAAGAGGCTTCTCTTGCCTCTGGCTCATCTTGTCTGCCAAACTTTGTGGCTAGCTCCAGATACACATTTTGTTTTGACTCCTATCCTCAGATTGCTTTAGGGTCGGTACCTGAGAACTTTGTCCACTTTTGGAGGGAGGCACCTGCCTGGGTACCTCCACGACCCTTCGCTGATCATGTTTTGAAACAGTTTGGGGCTAGCTGCAAATTGAGAACTGCTTGTCAATACCAGCTGAAGAGCCGTCTGCATTAGGTCTCTCACCATATTGGCCCTGCTTTGGATGTAGCTGCATGCCTGATAGCTACCTCCAGGAAAGCTTCTAAGCATCCAGGAATGCTTGGGATTCGGCCTGAGAGACATTTAGCTGCGGGTACCAGCTGCAAAGCCCTTCAGGGTAGGGACAGCACAAGTGTGGCCAAGTTTCGAGGCAAGTGTATGCCTGGTAGCTCCCCTTGCCTTCTCACCTCGGCATGCTTCTGCAGAAGAATTGACTTCCTCCAAGAGAAAGTTTTGCTTTCTGGATCCGAAACTCAGATCCCTCACGGCTAGGGAGCAGAGAAGTTTGGCTACTTTGGAACTTGCTACATCCGCGCTAGCTATGCTTGCCTCCACCACATTGTACATGTGAAAGATTCTGTTAGCTGCATGAAAACTGGCAAAAGCAGAAAACCCGTACGGGGTGTCTAGCAGAATTTTGGCCAAATTGGGAAGCACGTGCATGCCCAGTAGCTACCCGTTCCTCCTCCCAGGCATACTTGCTTAGGATTCTTGGCCTCTTCTAGGGACAGAGGGACCTGTGCATTCGGTCCGCAGACCCCTGCAGGCAACATAGGTACCTGAGTATTTTGGCCAATTCTGGTGGGATGTGCATGCCAAGAGGCTTCTCTTGCCTCTGGCTCATCTTGTCTGCCAAATTTATGGCTAGCTCCAGATACACATTTCGTTTTGGATCCTGTCCTCAGATTGCTTTAGGGTCGGTACCTGAGAACTTTGTCCACTTTTGGAGGGAGGCACCTGCCTGGGTACCTCCACGACCCTTCGCTGATCATGTTTTGAAACAGTTTGGGGCTAGCTGCAAATTGAGAACTGCTTGTCAATACCAGCTGAAGAGCCGTCTGCATTAGGTCTCTCACCATATTGGCCCTGCTTTGGATGTAGCTGCATGCCTGATAGCTACCTCCAGGAAAGCTTCTAAGCATCCAGGAATGCTTGGGATTCGGCCTGAGAGACATTTAGCTGCGGGTACCAGCTGCAAAGCCCTTCAGGGTAGGGACAGCACAAGTGTGGCCAAGTTTCGAGGCAAGCGTATGCCTGGTAGCTCCCCTTGCCTTCTCACCTCGGCATGCTTCTGCAGAAGAATTGACTTCCTCCAAGAGAAAGTTTTGCTTTCTGGACCCTAAACTCAGATCCCTCACGGCTAGGTGTAGTGGGTTTACGTGGCAAGGTTTTGGTAGCAAGGAGCCATAGGGGTGGTTTCTGTGAGAAAGATCTAGAAGCTGCCCCATGTTTGGGAAGGGCCCCCTTGTTTTCCAGATCTGAGCCAATAAGCGATGTTGTTTTGCACCTCTGTGAGAGCATATTTAAGACAGGGAAAAATACGCTGCGCCACACAGCAGCTGGGAGAGTGAAGGGAGTGAGGAACAGCCTTGCAGGTGCCAAGGTCAGTGCAGAAGGAGGGGGAGAGGTGCTCCATGCGCCGGAGCAGAAGTCCCCTGCGGCCTGTGGTGAGGACCATGGTGAAGCAGGATGTCCCCCTGCAGCCCATGGAGTACCACGGTGGAGCAGGGTTCCACACTGCAGCCCGTGGAGGAGACCACGGTGGAGCAGGTGGCCCTGCACTGATGGAGGCTGCTGCCTCTGGAAGACCCCTGCCGGAGCAGATTCCAGGCCGGACCTGTAGCCCGTGGAGAGGAGCCCACGCAGGAGCAGGTGACCTGGCAGGAGCTGCTGCCCATAGGGAAGCCAGGTTGGAGCAGTTTTCTCCTGAGGAATGGACCCCGTGGTACGGACCCATATCTGGAGCAGTTCTGGAAGAGCTGCTGCCTGTGGGAAACCCACGCCGGATCAGTTCGTCAAGGACTGCATCCCGTGGGTGGGACCCCACAGCACAGGGGACGAGAGTGACCAAGAAGGAGCGGCAGAGAAGAAGTGCTGTAGACTGACCATAACCCCCATTCCCCCGTTCCCCTGCGCCACTCAGGAGGAGGAGGTGAAAGAGGGTGGATGGGGGGGAAGGTGCTTTTGGTTTCTTTCCTTTGCTTCTCACTTCTCTAGCTTGTTAGTAATGAGCAATAAATCTTACTATCTGTCTTCTTATGCTGAGTCTGTTTTGCCCGTTACAATAATTACTGCGTGATTTTCTCGTCCTTATCTCAATCCTTGAGCCCTTTTCACATATTTTCTCCCCATTCCTCTTTGAGGAGGGGGAGTGAGAGAGCCGCTGTGGTGGAGCTCGGCTGCCCACTTGAGCGGAACCACAACACCAGGGAACAGAGAAGTTTGGCTACTTTGGAACTTGCTACATCGGCGCTAGCTACCTTTGCCTCCACCACATCGTACTTGTGAAAGATTCTGTTAGCTGCATGAAAACTGGCAAAAGCAGCATACCCGTACGGGGTGTCTAGCAGAATTTTGGCCAAATTGGGAAGCACGTGCATGCCCAGTAGCTACCCGTTCCTCCTCCCAGGCATACTTGCTCAAGATTCTTGGCCTCTTCTAGGGACAGAGGGACCTGTGCATTCGGTCCGCAGACCCCTGCAGGCAACATAGGCACCTGAGTATTTTGGCCAATTCCTGTGGGATGTGCATGCCAAGAGGCTTCTCTTGCCTCTGGCTCATCTTGTCTGCCAAATTTATGGCTAGCTCCAGATACACATTTCGTTTTGGAACCTGTCCTCAGATTCCTTTAGGATCGGTACCTGAGAACTTTGTCCACTTTTGGAGGGAGGCACCACCCTGGGTACCTCCACAACCCTTCGCTGATCATGTTTTGAAACAGTTTGGGGCTAGCTCCAAATTGAGAACTGCTTGTCAATACCAGCTGAAGAGCCGTCTGCATTAGGTCTCTCACCATATTGGCCCTGCTTTGGATGTAGCTGCATGCCTGATAGCTACCTCCAGGAACGCTTCTGGAAATGCTTGGGATTCGGCCTGAGAGACATTTAGCTGCGGGTACCAGCTGCAAAGCCCTTCAGGGTAGGGACAGCACAAGTGTGGCCAAGTTTCGAGGCAAGTGTATGCCTGGTAGCTCCCCTTGCCTTCTCACCTCGGCATGCTTCTGCAGAAGAATTGACTTCCTCCAAGAGAAAGTTTTGCTTTCTGGATCCGAAACTCAGATCCCTCACGGCTAGGGAGCAGAGAAGTTTGGCTACTTTGGAACTTGCTACATCCGCGCTAGCTATGCTTGCCTCCACCACATTGTACATGTGAAAGATTCTGTTAGCTGCATGAAAACTGGCAAAAGCAGAAAACCCGTACGGGGTGTCTAGCAGAATTTTGGCCAAATTGGGAAGCACGTGCATGCCCAGTAGCTACCCGTTCCTCCTCCCAGGCATACTTGCTTAGGATTCTTGGCCTCTTCTAGGGACAGAGGGACCTGTGCATTCGGTCCGCAGACCCCTGCAGGCAACATAGGTACCTGAGTATTTTGGCCAATTCTGGTGGGATGTGCATGCCAAGAGGCTTCTCTTGCCTCTGGCTCATCTTGTCTGCCAAATTTATGGCTAGCTCCAGATACACATTTCGTTTTGGATCCTGTCCTCAGATTGCTTTAGGGTCAGTACCTGAGAACTTGGCTAATTTTGGAGGGAGGCACCTGCCTGGGTACCTCCACGATCCTTCACTGATCATGTTTTGAAACAGTTTGGGGCTAGCTCCAAATTGAGAACTGCTTGTCAATACCAGCTGAAGAGCCGTCTGCATTAGGTCTCTCACCATATTGGCCCTGCTTTGGATGTAGCTGCATGCCTGATAGCTACCTCCAGGAAAGCTTCTAAGCATCCAGGAATGCTTGGGATTCGGCCTGAGAGACATTTAGCTGCGGGTACCAGCTGCAAAGCCCTTCAGGGTAGGGACAGCACAAGTGTGGCCAAGTTTCGAGGCAAGCGTATGCCTGGTAGCTCCCCTTGCCTTCTCACCTCGGCATGCTTCTGCAGAAGAATTGACTTCCTCCAAGAGAAAGTTTTGCTTTCTGGACCCTAAACTCAGATCCCTCACGGCTAGGTGTAGTGGGTTTACGTGGCAAGGTTTTGGTAGCAAGGAGCCATAGGGGTGGTTTCTGTGAGAAAGATCTAGAAGCTGCCCCATGTTTGGGAAGGGCCCCCTTGTTTTCTAGATCTGAGCCAATAAGCGATGTTGTTTTGCACCTCTGTGAGAGCATATTTAAGACAGGGAAAAATATGCTGCGCCACACAGCAGCTGGGAGAGTGAAGGGAGTGAGGAACAGCCTTGCAGGTTCAAAGGTCAGTGTAGAAGGAGGGGGAGAGGTGCTCCATGTGCCGGAGCAGAAGTCCCCTGCGGCCTGTGGTGAGGACCATGGTGAAGCAGGATGTCCCCCTGCAGCCCATGGAGTACCACAGTGGAGCAGGGTTCCACGCTGCAGCCCGTGGAGGAGACCACGGTGGAGCAGGTGGCCCTGCACCGATGGAGGCTGCTGCCTGTGGAAGACTCCTGCCTGGTAGCTACCCTTGCCTTCTCACCTGGTAGCTACCCTTGCCTTCTCACCTCGGCATGCTCCTGCAAAAGATTTCGCTTCCTCCAAGAGAAATTTTTGCTTTCTGGATCCTAAACTCAGATCCCTCAGGGCTAGGGAACAGAGAAGTTTGGCTACTTTGGAACTTGCTCCACCCACGCTAGCTATCTCTGCCTCCACCACATTGTACTCATGAAAAATTTTCTGTTATCTGTGTAATTTCAGTTAAAAGCAGCATACCTGCCTGCTATTTGTTACCTGACTTTCTCTGCACATTCTGTAGCTCTCTCGGATTTTGTAAATTTGCACGGTGTTTCCGTATTTTTTTCTCCCTCTGTAGATGTCTGGTCCTATTTGTCCCATAAGGCTTTTTCCACATATATTGCAGAGTCTTTCCTTTTGTCACTCTCTGATCAGAGCTGAAACCTCAGCTTGCTGCCTTAGGCTCTTCCAAGGCTGTTCCTCTAGCATGATTTTGTCCATCGGTGTAGCTTCCCAACCCTGCAACAATGGAATAGACATTTTTTGTTTGACTTCATTATGTTTGCTTGTTTCTTTTCCCTATTAGCTTTTCTTTCTTTGGTCTTTCCTTCAATCCTACCTGTTTTGTTAGTTTGAATCTTCCTCGTAGTTTTGGTATTTCTTTGCTTCTTTCAGACATCAGCACCCCACCCCATTTTCCTTGTGCAGTGCCTCCCTCATAGAATCATAGAATTTGGAATCTGGTGTTGGAAGGGACCTTAAAAACCATCCAGCTCGAGCCCACCTGCACCAGTGCCGCAGGACCCAGTTGGGAGTGTGATTAATGTTTTAACAATTCGTGTCCATAAAGAACAGTCCTGTCTGCCTCTTGGCCCTGCACGGGCAATTTAATTCTTGAACCACAGATGCAGTGTGTCCCAGTCTCTCCTCATTCTAATCAATTTATCAAGTTTTCAGAAAATACTCCTCAAATTTATGAACCTGTTTGCTTTTGTTATTCCAGACTTCTATTTCTAACAGTTACTGCCTTTTTTTTTTGTCTTCCTAAAGATTAACTTAACACTGCTATAGGTGTGACTGTTCCTGTGAATGGCTGGTGAAGAATGTTTTAATTACTGGTGAGGTGTCAATAAGAAAGTTATTTGTGTTTGTATGAAGTCTTTGATGTCTGGGGTTTCAGAACAACTGATAACAACTAGTGACTGTTATGGGATACTATGCAAGCCTCTGATATCTGGCCAGGTGGCCAAGAGATTAAGAAGAAGAAAAAAGAAGTTGAAAAATGGCTGGGAGACAAGACCTGCAGAAAATTTTCTATAAACTTGGTACGGTGCCAAAGGAGTACAAAGGGGAAGGACGAGAAAAAAATTTGGAGAGGAAGAGTATGAGCCTTCAGCATGAAAGACCCCTAGAGAACCCCAGAGGAGACCGATGCACATGCTCCAGTAGGAGGGACTGGACCCCGGAAGCTAATTATAATAACCTGTTTTTTTAGAAATAGTAATGAATATGTATTAGTCTAGGAGCATAAAAAATCAGCTGCTTGATGTAACTGGCATGCGTCCTGGTGGAGCAAAGACTCCCTGTGCACCCGGTGCCGTTTGCTTACCTCTATTCTTTTATATTCTTTTAATAAATCCTATTTTTTATTTAATCCTAATTTGAATCCTGAGCCATTTCTTACAGGAGCCACACGTCTGGGCTGGGGCCGGCTCTGGCTTGAGGGTGACTGAGGCTGTGTCTGTCAGCCCTGCAGTGGGACATGGCGGTTGCCTAGCAGCACTGTGGGTCACAATATGCACTGCCCATGATTGCATGGGGCTGCCATGTGGTCATGGTCCCTGTCCTTGGCTTCCAAAGGAGCCAGGTCCCCATTCTTGGTCCTGAGCGAGGTGGTGGATGTGCGAGTCCATAAGTCCCCAAGTGCCACAGGGCTGACTTCTCGCTCTTTCCCCTGGAGCTGAACACTGCCTTTTGGTTCCACCACACCTGTGCCCTTCATGAGGTCCATGGCCCAGCTCTCTGGAGCTCACACCTGGGCTGTCCTGCCGCAGGCTGTCCTGCCAGCTGCCTGGAAAAGTCTGGCCTACATGCATTAGTTCTGGACAAAAGCAGCGTACCCAGCGTGTGCCAAACCCTGTTTGGGCATCAGAACAGAATCTTGAAGTCTGCGGTGCCCAAAGTGAAACCTGTTTCTTCATTATTTAAAAAATCAACATTAAAGTTAACTCTTAATAAGACCATGACATTAAGGAAGTACATGCTAAACATAGAAGACTATAAGACTCAACTTTGTGCCCAAATCATGCTAATTGTCATCCCAGCGGGGGACAGAAAAGCTCAGGATATAAAAGTGTTAGGAGGTAGTGGTAAAAAATTAAGGTTAGGAAAAAAACTTAGAGTGAGGAAAAAAGGGAGAGGTGGAGGTGGGGGGAGGAGAGAATTAAAAAATGAAAACCTAGAAGAGGCAGTCGTTGCTCTGTGCTCCTTCTCCACCAAGACAGGGACACCTCCTGGGTGAACTCTGCAGCTTCACCTTCACTTTGGTGAGGAAAGCCTGGGATAGCATATATACATTTATAAACCTATGAACACCCTATTGGGTTAGGGGCATAGATTCTTTTAGCTGCCTATTGAGTCAGTGGAAAAGACCCACAAGAAAGAGGAGAACCCCTTGTCATTAAGACCTCAGGGTTCTCCGATTTGGTTGCATCTGTTCAAACACCAGCCTGCAAACAAGCAAGTGATGCAGGAGAAGGATCTGTTACGATAGATCCCCTTCTCCGTTGGCTACCAGAATTTTGGCCAGATTGGGAAGTATGTGCGTGCCCAGTAGCTACCCGTTCCTCCTCCCAGGCATACTTTGTGACATTTGGGGGCCTCTTCCAGACAGAGAGTGACCTGTGGATTCGGTCCACAGACCCCTTCAGGTGAGGTACCTGACAGCATCGGCGAAAGCAGCAGTTTCATGCAGCCACCAATCAGCGGGTGAGCGCAGGGCACGTGGCTCAAACAGCACGCAGCCAATGGGAGAGGCACTGTGAGCTGAGTGCTCCCTCGCTGCCACAAAATGTCGGCCCCCAGTGTGTTGCACGGGGAGGGACTTCCTGTTTCTGTGGCCACTGCAGAAGCTAGACACAGAGGCCGGTTTGGGCTGCCAGTCACAGGAGAAGGTGTAATTCAGCGTTTTTTTGTTTCAATGACAATGTGCATCCTCGGATGCCATCAGCACTGTGGAGAAGAGCATCAGCATTTCATGGCAATATCTGGCACAGGCTGTCACTGCACGCTTCCTTTTTGGAGCCATATACACTGCTGGGTCTTAGTAGCTGTAGAGGAGTGTGGAGTAGGTTGTGAACCTGTAGTACTCATCCAATGAGGAAACAGGGGAGGTGATCGGGTGTTGGGTAATAGGAAATAAAAGGTTATGATATGTCTACTATACTAAATATTAAAGAAAGGAAAAGAAATACTATACTATATAGTATAAAGAAAAAGAAATAATATACTATACTAAACATTAAAGAAAGAAAAAAGAAAGAAAAAAGTGAGAAAGGCAAAAAGCAAGCAAGCAAGAAAAAGAGAAAGAAAGAGAGAGAGAAAGAGCAAGAGAGAGAGAAACGAGAGAAAGAGAGAAAGAGAGAGAGAGAGAGAGAAAGCTAGAAAGCAAGAAAGCAAGAAAGAAAGAAAGGAAGGAAGGGAGAGAGAAAGAAAAGAAAGGAAGAAAGAAGAGAGAAAGAAAGAAAAGAAAGGAAGAAAAAAAAAGAGAAGGAAAGAAGGAAAGAGAAGGAAAAAGAAAATAGAGGAAGAGCGGAAGAGAGAAAGAAGGAAAGAAGGAAAGGAAGGAAGAAAGAAAGAAGGAAAGAAGGAAAGAAAGAAGGAAACAAGAAACCACAGAAAGAGAAGAAAAAAAGAAAGAAGCGATAGTGTTTTGCTGAAGCCTCCGTTACCAGCAGAGGGCGGCCTTGCACCGTGCAGAGAGTATTTTAACACCGATTTGCTGGGATTGTGAGCCTACTTTGGTCTCTAGAGGTCAGGTCCTGTTTGCCCAGTAAGGCTCTTTCCACATTATATTATGGAGTCTTTCCTTTTGGCATTCTCTGATCAGAGCTGAATCCTCGGGCTTGCTGCCTTAGACTCCTCCAAGGCTGTTGCTCTAGAAAACGGGGGAAAAAAAAAAGAAAGAAAAAAGAAAAAAAGGAGGAAAGAAACAGGGTAAGGAGGAAAGGAAGGAAGAAGGGAAAGAAGGAAAGAAGGAAAGAAGGAAAGAAAGAAAGAGAAAGAAAGAAAGAAAGAAAGAAAAAAGAAAGAAAGAAAGAAAGAAAAATAAGAACAGAAAGAAAGAAAGAAAGAAAGAAAGAAAGAAAGAAAGAAAGAAAGAAAGAAAGAAAGAAAGAAAGAAAGAAGAAGAAGAAAGAGAAGAAAGAAAGAAACGAAAGAAAGAGAGAAAGAAAGAGAGAAAGAGAAGAAAGAGAGAAAGAAAGAAAGAAAGAAGAGAAAAGAAAGAGAAGAAAAGAAAGAGAGAAAGAAAGAGAGAAAGAAAGAAAAGAAGAAGAAAGAAGAGAGAAAGAAAGAGAGAAAGACAGAAAGAAGAAGAAAGAGAGAGAAAGAAAGAGAGAAAGAGAAGATGAGAAAGAAAAGAAAGAGAGAAAGAAAGAGAAGAAAGAAAGAAAGAAGAGGAGAGAAGAAAGAGAGAAGAAAAGAGAAAGAGAGAAAGAGAGAAAGAAAGAAGAGAAGCAAGAAAGAAAGAAAGAAAGAAAGAAAGAAGAAAGAAAGAAAGAAAGAAGGAGAGAAAGAAGAAGAAGAAAGAAAGAAAGAAAGAGAGAAGGAAAGAAGAAAGAAAGAAAGAAAGAAAGAAGGAAAGAAGGAAAGAAAGAAAGAAGGAGAGAAGAAGAAAGAAGGAGAAGAGAGAGTAAAGAAGGAAAGAAGGAAAGAAGAAGAAGGAAAGAAAGAAAAAGAAAGAAAAGAAAGAAAGAAAGAAAGAAAGAAAAGAAAAGAAAGAAAGAAAGAAAGAAAGAAAAGAAAGAAAGAAAGAAAGAGAGAAAGAAGAAGAAAGAAGAGAGAGAGAGAAAGTAAGAAGAAAGAAAGAAAGAAAGAAAGAAAGAAAGAAAAGAAAGAAAGAAAGAAGAAAGAGAGACAAAAGAGAAAGAGAGAAAGAAGGAAAGAAGGAAAGAAGAAAAAAGGAAAGAAGAAAAGACAGAAGGAAGGAAGGAAAGAAGGAAGGAAGGGAAGAAAGAAAGAGAAAGAGGAGAAAGAGAGAAAGAAAAGAAAAGAAAGAAAGAAAAGTAAGAAAGAAGTGATTCTGTTTTTGCTGAAGCCTCCGTTACCAGCAGAGGGCGGCCTTGCACTGTGCAGAGAGTATTTTAACACCGACTTGCTGGGGTTGTGAGCCTACTTCTGTCTCTAGAGGTCAGGTCCTGTTTGCCCCAGTAAGGCTCTTTCCACATATATTGATGGAGTCTTTTCCTTTTGACATTCTCTGATCAGAGCTGAATCCTTCGGCTTGCTGCCTTAGACTCCTCCAAGGCTGTTGCTCTAGCACGTTTGGGTCCATCTTTATAGCTTTCCCAACCCTGCAACAATGGAATAGACATTTTTTGTTTGACTTCATTTTGTTTGGTTGTTTCTTTCCTTATGACCTTTTCTTTCTTTGATCTTTCCTTTGTTATATATGGAGTGGTAATTCGTTGTTGAGGAAAATGAGTTGATATTAATAAAGAAGGGGGAGATTTGGGAATGTGGCAATCGGGTGTTGGAGATCCCCGTGGTTGAGATAACATAAGACTCTAACGTTGAGGCCATCAGGAATATAAAAGAGTTTAGTGGGTACAAAAAAGGGTGATTTAGGAGTCTCGATGCAGCCTCTGGTTTCTTGTTCTCCAGCCGTTAAGGCATGGAAGTTTCTGGGTGTTTGCTGTTGTTGTTATATTCAAAGCTGTTTGACCAATGAAAAGCCCTTTTGAAAAGAACTGCTGTGGAGAGAAGGGTATAAGAGGGGAGCCTGCCCTCAAGATAAAACACAAACAACAAACAAAAAAAACAAGGCAACACGATGAAGTTACGTCATCAATAAAGAAGCAGGAAAAAAGACTGCCTCATGAAGATAGGTTTAGCCAACTCAGCAAACCACTCAGAGAAGCTCGTACAGAAAGTCGCTGGAAATAGGGCACACTGGAGCTGGAGAGAAGCTCGAGCTGAGAGAAGCAGACCTGTGCACACAACTACCTCTCGCTGGTAAACAGTTGCGCAATTATGGGGAATCATACGTCCTATAGGACAAAGACTGCCCTGGTAACCTTACAGCTTATTCTCCTTATTAACAATTGGACAGTTTATGAGCCTGAAATATGGGACTAAACTGAGGTCAAGGTGTGGGACTCTGCAACTAAAAACGACAAGGTTGCAATGGAATTGCTCAGCACCTGGTGAGCAATCTCGGAGGCCTTAAAGAGCCATGTGGAGCCACAGTCACAACCGTGTGGTTTGCCATATAGTGAGGGAGCTGCGGGCTCCTTTACTGATCCAACTGTTACGCCATGGGCCCCTCTGCTGCTACAGCCATTGAAGGCTTTTGCTGTTACGCCCCCTGCTGACCTGGACGTGCCTCTTGACCCAGGCCTCATTGACCTTGAAAGGGAGATGGATATGCTTTTCTTTGATCTGGGAAGAACGGGATACATAAGGTCTGAAGACCAAGTTGCTTGACAACTTAAAGCAAGACATATTGTTCAAAGGGAATGGAAAATGGAGACTTGATTGTAGTCAAGAAAAGGAATGGAAAACGGAGACTGTTAAGTCATGGAACTTAAAGGATTGTTTGTTACCTTTTCTGATTGTACATATGTATAGGCATACTCCGTTTAGTATGTAAAACAATGTTCC
>NW_027076176.1:0-44199 GCF_963932015.1 Anas acuta | reverse complement strand
GGCAAAAAGCAAGCAAGCAAGAAAAAGAGAAAGAAAGAGAGAGAGAAAGAGCAGAGAGAGAGAAACGAGAGAAAGAGAGAAAGAGAGAGAGAGAGAGAGAAAGCTAGAAAGCAAGAAAGCAAGAAAGAAAGAAAGGAAGGAAGGGAGAGAGAAAGAAAGAAAGGAAGAAAGAAGAGAGAAAGAAAGAAAAGAAAGGAAGAAAAAAAAGAGAGAAGGAAAGAAGGAAAGAGAAGGAAAAAGAAAATAGAGGAAGAGCGGAAGAGAGAAAGAAGGAAAGAAGGAAAGGAAGGAAGAAAGAAAGAAGGAAAGAAGGAAAGAAAGAAGGAAACAAGAACCAAGAAAGAGAAAGAAAAAAAGAAAGAAGCGATTGTGTTTTGCTGAAGCCTCCGTTACCAGCAGAGGGCGGCCTTGCACCGTGCAGAGAGTATTTTAACACCGATTTGCTGGGATTGTGAGCCTACTTTGGTCTCTAGAGGTCAGGTCCTGTTTGCCCAGTAAGGCTCTTTCCACATATATTATGGAGTCTTTCCTTTTGGCATTCTCTGATCAGAGCTGAATCCTCGGCTTGCTGCCTTAGACTCCTCCAAGGCTGTTGCTCTAGAAAACGGGGGAAAAAAAAAAGAAAGAAAAAAGAAAAAAAGGAGAAAGAAACAGGGTAAGGAGGAAAGGAAGGAAGAAGGGAAAGAAGGAAAGAAGGAAAGAAGGAAAGAAAGAAAGAGAAAGAAAGAAAGAAAGAAAGAAAGAAAGAAAGAAAGAAAGAAGAAGAAAGAAAGAAAGAAAGAAAGAAAGAAAGAAAGAAAGAAAGAAGGAAAGAAAGAGAGAAAGAAAGAGAGAAAGAAAGAAAGAGAGAAAGAAAGAGAGAAAGAAAGAAAGAGAGAAAGAAAGAAAGAAAGAAAGAAAGAAAGAAAGAAAGAAAGAAAGAAAGAGAGAAAGAAAGAGAGAAAGAAAGAAAAGAGAGAAAGAAAGAGAGAAAGAAAGAGAGAAAGACAGAAAGAAAGAAAGAGAGAAAGAAAGAGAGAAAGAAAGAGAGGAAAGAAAGGAAAGAGAGAAAGAAAGAAAGAGAGAAAGAAAGAGAGTAGAAAGAGAGAAAGAAAGAGAGAAAGAAAGAAGAGAAAGAAAGAAAGAAAGAATGAAAGAAAGAAAGAAAGAAAGAAAGAAAGAAAGAAAGAGAGAAAGAGAGAAAGAGAGAAAGAAGAAAGAAGGAAGAAAGGAAAGAAGGAAAGAAGGAAAGAGAGGAGAAAGAAGGAGAGAAAGAAGGAGAGAAAGAAGGAAAGAAGGAAAGAAGGGAAAGAAGGAAGAAGGAAAGAAGGAAAGAAGAAAGAAGAAAGAAGAAAAAGAAAGAAAGAAAGAAAGAAAGAAAGAAAGAAAGAAAGAAAGAAAGAAAGAAAGAAAGAAAGAAAGAAAGAAAGAAAGAAGAAAGAAAGAAAGAAAGAAAAGAGAGATAGAGAGAAAGAGAGAAAGAGAGAAAGAAAGAAGGAAAGAAGGAAGGAAAGAAGGAAGGAAAGAAGAAGGAAAGAAAGAAAGAAGGAAGGAAAGAAAGAAGGAAAGAAAGAAGGAAAGAAAGAAAGAAAGTGGACGAAAAGAACGAAGAAAAGAAAGAAAGAAATGAAAGAAAGAAATGGCAAGCAAAAAAGAAAAGATTCCATTTTGCTTCAACCTCGGTTACCAGCAGAGGGCGGCCTTGCACTATGCACAGAGCATTTTAACACCGACTTGCTGGGGTTGTGAGTTGCCGTAGTGCTCCAAATTTCTTTAACTAACAGAAACAAAAGAAAACAAACAACGATGAAAATTGAATAATTTAGCTGCCATTCCTCGCAGTAAAACTAATACAGTATTTTAGATGGGAGAAAGAAGCTGTTGCAAATTTTATTCACATTAAATATTACAGTGTTGCGTCCTCATCTCAATTTTTTTTTTCTTTTCTCCAACAACAGAAATTCATTGCCTATGACCAGCTCAAAGACATAAAGCACAGTGTTTGGAAAAAAAATCACACTTTACAAGGACTAGGTGAGCAGATGCAATGTCATGTCATTCCTGTGAATGTGCAAGTTAAGAATAGGTAGAAAACCTGCAACATCCACATAAATATTACATAAGTTTTGACTATAAAATAACTCTTCTCTCTGGTGATTGAAAGAATCAGGTATAGAAGGAAAGCAAGAAACGAAGAGAGGGAGAGGGAAAGAGAGAAAGAAAGAAGGGAAAGGAAGAAAGAGAAAGGTAAAGAGAAAGGAGAGGGAAAGGGAGAGAGAAGGGGAGAGAGAAAGGAAGGAAGGAAAGGAGAGAGAAGAAAGGAAGAGAGAAAGAGGAAGAGAGAAGAGAGAAAGAGAGAAAGAGAGAAAGAGAGAAAGAGAGAAAGAGAGAAAGAGAGAAAGAGAGAAAGAGAGAAAGAGGGAAAGAGAAAGAGAAAGAGAGAAAGAGAGAAAGAAAGAGAGAAAGAGAGAAGAGAAAGAGAGAGAGAAAGAGAGAGAGAAAGAGAGAGAGAGAGAGAGAAAGTAAGAAAGAAAGAAAAGAAAGAAAGAAAGAAAGAAAGAAAGAAAGAAAGAAGAAAGAAAGAAAGAAAGAAAGAGAGAAGGAGACAAAGAGAAAGAGAGAAAGAAGGAAAGAAGGAAAGAAGAAAAAAGGAAAGAAGACAGAAGGAAGGAAGGAAAGAAGGAAGGAAGGGAAGAAAGAAAGAAAGAGAGAAAGAGAGAAAGAAAGAAAGAGAGAAAGAAAAGTAAGAAAGAAGTGAATCTGTTTTGCTGAAGCCTCCGTTACCAGCAGAGGCGGCCTTGCACTGTGCAGAGAGTATTTTAACACCGACTTGCTGGGGTTGTGAGCCTACTTCTGTCTCTAGAGGTCAGGTCCTGTTTTGCCCAGTAAGGCTCTTTCCACATATATTATGGAGTCTTTCCTTTTGACATTCTCTGATCAGAGCTGAATCCTCGGCTTGCTGCCTTAGACTCCTCCAAGGCTGTTGCTCTAGCACGTTTGGGTCCATCTTTATAGCTTCCCAACCCTGCAACAATGGAATAGACATTTTTTGTTTGACTTCATTTTGTTTGGTTGTTTCTTTTCCTTATGACCTTTTCTTTCTTTGATCTTTCTTTGTTATATATGGAGTGGTAATTCGTGTTGAGAAAATGGTTGATATTAATAAAGAAGGGGGAGATTTGGGAATGTGGCAATGGGTGTTGGAAATCCCCGTGGTTGAGATAACATAAGACTCTTAACGTTGAGGCCATCAGGAATATAAAAGAGTTTAGTGGGTACAAAAAAGGGTGATTTAGGAGTCTCGATGCAGCCTCTGGTTTCTTGTTCTCCAGCCGTTAAGGCATGGAAGTTTCTGGGTGTTTGCTGTTGTTGTTATATTCAAAGCTGTTTGACCAATGAAAAGCCCTTTTGAAAAGAACTGCTGTGGAGAGAAGGGTATAAGAGGGGAGCCTGCCCTCAAGATAAAACAAAACAAACAAACAAAAAAAAAGGCAACACGATGAAGTTACGTCATCAATAAAGAAGCAGGAAAAAGACTGCCTCATGAAGATAGGTTTAGCCAACTCAGCAAACCACTCAGAGAAGCTCGTACAGAAAGTCGCTGGAAATAGGCACACTGGAGCTGAGAGAAGCTCGAGCTGAGAGAAGCAGACCTGTGCACACAACTACCTCTCGCTGGTAAACAGTTGCGCATTATGGGGAATCATACGTCCTTAGGACAAAGACTGCCCTGGTAACCTTACAGCTTATTCTCCTTATTAACAATTGGACAGTTTATGAGCCTGAAATATGGGACTAAACTGAGGTCAAGGTGTGGGACTCTGCAACTAAAAACGACAAGGTTGCAATGGAATTGCTCAGCACCTGGTGAGCATCTCGGAGGCCTTAAAGAGCCATGTGGAGCCACAGTCACAACCGTGTGGTTTGCCATATAGTGAGGGAGCTGCGGGCTCCTTTACTGATCCAACTGTTACGCCATGGGCCCCTCTGCTGCTACAGCCATTGAAGGCTTTGCTGTTACGCCCCCTGCTGACCTGGACGTGCCTCTTGACCCAGGCCTCATTGACCTTGAAAGGGAGATGGATATGCTTTTCTTTGATCTGGGAAGAACGGGATACATAAGGTCTGAAGACCAAGTTGCTTGACAACTTAAAGCAAGACATATTGTTCAAAGGGAATGGAAAATGGAGACTTGATTGTAGTCAAGAAAAGGAATGGAAAACGGAGACTGTTAAGTCATGGAACTTAAAGGATTGTTTGTTACCTTTTCTGATTGTACATATGTATAGGCATACTCCGGTTTAGTATGTAAAACAATGTTCCGTATATTTAGAATGTTTGATGTTTGTATGTGTGTGTTGGTGGAGTATAGACTCCCTGAACACCCAGCACTGTTTACTTGCCTTTTATACCTTTTATAAATACTTGTTTTATAAATATTACAAACTTCAGATTGACTTGAGACTTCATTTATAACATCTTCAATCCTACCAGTTCTGTAGTTTGAATCTTCCTCGTAGTTTTGGTATTTCTTTGCTTCTTTCAGACATCAGCACCCCACCCCATTTTCCTTGTGCAGTGCCTCCCTCATAGAATCATAGATTTGGAATCTGGTGTTGGAAGGGACCTTAAAAACCATCCAGCTCGAGCCCACCTGCACCGGTGCCGCAGGACCCGGTTGGGAGCCACACGTCTGGGCTGGGGCCGGCTCTGGCTTGAGGGTGACTGAGGCTGTGTCTGTCAGCCCTGCAGTGGGACATGGCGGTTGCCTAGCAGCACTGTGGGTCACAATATGCACTGCCCATGATTGCATGGGCTGCCATGTGGTCATGGTCCCTGTCCTTGGCTTCCAAAGGAGCCAGGTCCCCATTCTTGGTCCTGAGCGAGGTGGTGGATGTGCGAGTCCATAAGTCCCCAAGTGCCACAGGGCTGACTTCTCGCTCTTTCCCCTGGAGCTGAACACTGCCTTTTGGTTCCACCACACCTGTGCCCTTCATGAGGTCCATGGCCAGCTCTCTGGAGCTCACACCTGGGCTGTCCTGCCGCAGGCTGTCCTGCCAGCTGCCTGGAAAAGTCTGGCCTACATGCATTAGTTCTGGACAAAAGCAGCGTACCCAGCGTGTGCCAAACCTGTTTGGGCATCAGAACAGAATCTTGAAGTCTGCGGTGCCCAAAGTGAAACCTGTTTCTTCATTATTTAAAAAATCAACATTAAAGTTAACTCTTAATAAGACCATGACATTAAGGAAGTACATGCTAAACATAGAAGACTATAAGACTCAACTTTGTGCCCAAATCATGCTAATTGTCATCCCAGCGGGGGACAGAAAAGCTCAGGATATAAAAGTGTTAGGAGGTAGTGTAAAAAATTAAGGTTAGGAAAAAACTTAGAGTGAGGAAAAAAGGGAGAGGTGGAGGTGGGGGGAGGAGAGAATTAAAAAATGAAAACCTAGAAGAGGCAGTCGTTGCTCTGTGCTCCTTCTCCACCAAGACAGGGACACCTCCTGGGTGAACTCTGCAGCTTCACCTTCACTTTGGTGAGGAAAGCCTGGGATAGCATATATACATTTATAAACTATGAACACCCTATTGGGTTAGGGGCATAGATTCTTTTTAGCTGCCTATTGAGTCAGTGGAAAAGACCCACAAGAAAGAGGAGAACCCCTTGTCATTAAGACCTCAGGGTTCTCCGATTTGGTTGCATCTGTTCAAACACCAGCCTGCAAACAAGCAAGTGATGCAGGAGAAGGATCTGTTACGATAGATCCCCTTCTCCGTTGGCTACCAGAATTTTGGCCAGATTGGGAAGTATGTGCGTGCCCAGTAGCTACCCGTTCCTCCTCCCAGGCATACTTTGTGACATTTGGGGGCCTCTTCCAGACAGAGAGTGACCTGTGGATTCGGTCCACAGACCCTTCAGGTGAGGTACCTGACAGCATCGGCGAAAGCAGCAGTTTCATGCAGCCACCAATCAGCGGGTGAGCGCAGGGCACGTGGCTCAAACAGCACGCCAGCCAATGGGAGAGGCACTGTGAGCTGAGTGCTCCCTCGCTGCCACAAAATGTCGGCCCCCAGTGTGTTGCACGGGAGGGACTTCCTGTTTCTGTGGCCACTGCAGAAGCTAGACACAGAGGCCGGTTTGGGCTGCCAGTCACAGGAGAAGGTGTAATTCAGCGTTTTTTTGTTTCAATGACAATGTGCATCCTCGGATGCCATCAGCACTGTGGAGAAGAGCATCAGCATTTCATGGCAATATCTGGCACAGGCTGTCACTGCACGCTTCCTTTTTGGAGCCATATACACTGCTGGGTCTTAGTAGCTGTAGAGGAGTGTGGAGTAGGTTGTGAACCTGTAGTACTCATCCAATGAGGAAACAGGGGAGGTGATCGGGTGTTGGGTAATAGGAAATAAAAGGTTATGATATGTCTACTATACTAAATATTAAAGAAAGGAAAAGAAATACTATACTATATAGTATAAAGAAAAAGAAATAATATACTATACTAAACATTAAAGAAAGAAAAAAGAAAGAAAAAAGTGAGAAAGGCAAAAAGCAAGCAAGCAAGAAAAAGAGAAAGAAGAGAGAGAGAAAGAGCAAGAGAGAGAGAAACGAGAGAAAGAGAGAAAGAGAGAGAGAGAGAGAGAAAGCTAGAAAGCAAGAAAGCAAGAAAGAAAGAAAGGAAGGAAGGGAGAGAGAAAGAAAAGAAAGGAAGAAAGAGAGAGAGAAAGAAAGAAAAGAAAGGAAGAAAAAAAAAAGAGAAGGAAAGAAGGAAGAGAAGGAAAAAGAAAATAGAGGAAGAGCGGAAGAGAGAAAGAAGGAAAGAAGGAAAGGAAGGAAGAAAGAAAGAAGGAAAGAAGGAAAGAAAGAAGGAAACAAGAAACCAAGAAAGAGAAAGAAAAAAAGAAGAAGCGATTGTGTTTTGCTGAAGCCTCCGTTACCAGCAGAGGGCGGCCTTGCACCGTGCAGAGAGTATTTTAACACCGATTTGCTGGGATTGTGAGCCTACTTTGGTCTCTAGAGGTCAGGTCCTGTTTGCCCAGTAAGGCTCTTTCCACATATATTATGGAGTCCTTTCCTTTTGGCATTCTCTGATCAGAGCTGAATCCTCGGCTTGCTGCCTTAGACTCCTCCAAGGCTGTTGCTCTAGAAAACGGGGGAAAAAAAAAAGAAAGAAAAAAGAAAAAAAGGAGGAAAGAAACAGGGTAAGGAGGAAAGGAAGGAAGAAGGGAAAGAAGAAAGAAGGAAAGAAGGAAAGAAAGAAGAAAGAAAGAAAGAAAGAGAAAGAAAGAAAGAAAGAAGAAAGAAAGAAAGAAAGAAAGAAAGAAAGAAAGAAAGAAAGAAAGAAAGAAAGAAAGAAGAAGAAAGAAAGAAAGAAAGAAAGAGAGAAAGAAAGAGAGAAAGAAAGAGAGAAAGAAAGAAAGAGAGAAAGAAAGAAAGAAAGAAAGAAAAGAAAGAAAGAAAGAAAGAAAGAAAGAAGAAAGAAAGAAAGAAAGAAAGAAAGAAAGAAAGAAAGAAAGAAAGAAAGAAGAAGAAAAAAGGAAAGAGAGAAAGAAAGAGAGAAAGAAAGAGAGAAAGAAGAAAGAGAGAAAGAAAGAGAGAAAAGAAAGAGAGAAAGAAAGAGAGAAAGAAAGAGAGAAAGAAAGAGAGAAAGAAAGAGAGAAAGAGAGAAAGAAAGAAGAGAAAGAGAGAAAGAGAGAAAGAAAGAAAGAAAGAAAGAAAGAAGGAAAGAAGGAAAGAAAGAAAGAAAGGAAGGAAAGAAGGAAAGAAGGAAAGAAAGAAAGAAGGAGAGAAAGAAGGAGAGAAAGAAGGAAAGAAGGAAAGAAGGAAAGAAGGAAAGAGGGAAAGAAGAAAGAAAGAAAGAAGAAAGAAAGAAAGAAAGAAAGAAAGAAAGAAAGAAAGAAAGAAAGAAAGAAAGAGAGATAGAGAGAAAGAAAGAAGGAAAGAAGGAAGGAAAGATGGAAGGAAAGAAAGAAAGAAGGAAGGAAAGAAAGAAGGAAAGAAAGAAAGAAAGTGGACGAAAAGAACGAAGAAAAGAAAGAAAGAAATGAAAGAAAGAAATGGCAAGCAAAAAAGAAAAAGATTCCATTTTGCTTCAACCTCGGTTACCAGCAGAGGGCGGCCTTGCACTATGCACAGAGCATTTTAACACCGACTTGCTGGGGTTGTGAGTTGCCGTAGTGCTCCAAATTTCTTTAAACTAACAGAAACAAAAGAAAACAAACAACGATGAAAAATTGAATAATTTAGCTGCCCATTCCTCGCAGTAAAACTAATACAGTATTTTAGATGGGAGAAAGAAGCCTGTTGCAAATTTTATTCACATTAAATATTACAGTGTTGCGTCCTCATCTCAATTTTTTTTTTCTTTTCTCCAACAACAGAAATTCATTGCCTATGACCAGCTCAAAGACATAAAGCACAGTGTTTTGGAAAAAAAATCACACTTTACAAGGACTAGGTGAGCAGATGCAATGTCATGTCATTCCCTGTGAATGTGCAAGTTAAGAATAGGTAGAAAACCTGCAAACATCCACATAAATATTACATAAGTTTTGACTATAAAATAACTCTTCTCTCTGGTGATTGAAAGAATCAGGTATAGAAGGAAAGCAAGAAACGAAGAGAGGGAGAGGGAAAGAGAGAAAGAAAGAAGGGAAAGGAAGAAAGAGAAAGGTAAAGAGAAAGGGAGAGGGAAAGGGAGAGAGAAGGGAGAGAGAAAGGAAGGAAGGAAAGGAGAGAGAAGAAAGGAAGAGAGAAAGAGGAAGAGAGAAAGAGAGAAGAGAGAGAAAGAGAGAAAGAGAGAGAAGAGGGAAAGAGAGAAAGAGAAAGAGAGAAAGAGAGAAAGAAAGAGAGAAAGAAAGAGAGAAAGAGAGAGAGAAAGAGAGAGAGAAAGAGAGAGAGAGAGAGAGAGAAAGAAAGAAAGAAAGAAAGAAAGAAAGAAAGAAAGAAAGAAAGAAAGAAAGAAAGAAAGAAAGAGAAGGAGACAAAGAGAAAGAGAGAAAGAAGGAAAGAAGGAAAGAAGAAAAAAGGAAAGAAGAAAAGACAGAAGGAAGGAAGGAAAGAAGGAAGGAAGGGAAGAAAGAAAGAAAGAGAGAAAGAGAGAAAGAAAGAAAGAGAGAAAGAAAAGTAAGAAAGAAGTGATTCTGTTTTGCTGAAGCCTCCGTTACCAGCAGAGGGCGGCCTTGCACTGTGCAGAGAGTATTTTAACACCGACTTGCTGGGGTTGTGAGCCTACTTCTGTCTCTAGAGGTCAGGTCCTGTTTGCCCAGTAAGGCTCTTTCCACATATATTATGGAGTCTTTCCTTTTGACATTCTCTGATCAGAGCTGAATCCTCGGCTTGCTGCCTTAGACTCCTCCAAGGCTGTTGCTCTAGCACGTTTGGGTCCATCTTTATAGCTTCCCAACCCTGCAACAATGGAATAGACATTTTTTGTTTGACTTCATTTTGTTTGGTTGTTTCTTTTCCTTATGACCTTTTCTTTCTTTGATCTTTCCTTTGTTATATATGGAGTGGTAATTCGTGTTGAGAAAATGGTTGATATTAATAAAGAAGGGGGAGATTTGGGAATGTGGCAATGGGTGTTGGAAATCCCCGTGGTTGAGATAACATAAGACTCTTAACGTTGAGGCCATCAGGAATATAAAAGAGTTTAGTGGGTACAAAAAAGGGTGATTTAGGAGTCTCGATGCAGCCTCTGGTTTCTTGTTCTCCAGCCGTTAAGGCATGGAAGTTTCTGGGTGTTTGCTGTTGTTGTTATATTCAAAGCTGTTTGACCAATGAAAAGCCCTTTTGAAAAGAACTGCTGTGGAGAGAAGGGTATAAGAGGGGAGCCTGCCCTCAAGATAAAACAAAACAAACAAACAAAAAAAAAAGGCAACACGATGAAGTTACGTCATCAATAAAGAAGCAGGAAAAAGACTGCCTCATGAAGATAGGTTTAGCCAAACTCAGCAAACCACTCAGAGAAGCTCGTACAGAAAGTCGCTGGAAATAGGCACACTGGAGCTGGAGAGAAGCTCGAGCTGAGAGAAGCAGACCTGTGCACACAACTACCTCTCGCTGGTAAACAGTTGCGCATTATGGGGAATCATACGTCCTTAGGACAAAGACTGCCCTGGTAACCTTACAGCTTATTCTCCTTATTAACAATTGGACAGTTTATGAGCCTGAAATATGGGACTAAACTGAGGTCAAGGTGTGGGACTCTGCAACTAAAAACGACAAGGTTGCAATGGAATTGCTCAGCACCTGGTGAGCAATCTCGGAGGCCTTAAAGAGCCATGTGGAGCCACAGTCACAACCGTGTGGTTTGCCATATAGTGAGGGAGCTGCGGGCTCCTTTACTGATCCAACTGTTACGCCATGGGCCCCTCTGCTGCTACAGCCATTGAAGGCTTTTGCTGTTACGCCCCCTGCTGACCTGGACGTGCCTCTTGACCCAGGCCTCATTGACCTTGAAAGGGAGATGGATATGCTTTTCTTTGATCTGGGAAGAACGGGATACATAAGGTCTGAAGACCAAGTTGCTTGACAACTTAAAGCAAGACATATTGTTCAAAGGGAATGGAAAATGGAGACTTGATTGTAGTCAAGAAAAGGAATGGAAAATGGAGACTGTTAAGTCATGGAACTTAAAGGATTGTTTGTTACCTTTTCTGATTGTACATATGTATAGGCATACTCCGGTTTAGTATGTAAAACAATGTTCCGTATATTTAGAATGTTTGATGTTTGTATGTGTGTGTTGGTGGAGTATAGACTCCCTGAACACCCAGCACTGTTTACTTGCCTTTTATACCTTTTATAAATACTTGTTTTATAAATATTACAAACTTCAGATTGACTTGAGACTTCATTTATAACATCTTCAATCCTACCAGTTCTGTTAGTTTGAATCTTCCTCATAGTTTTGGTATTTCTTTGCTTCTTTCAGACATCAGCACCCCACCCCATTTTCCTTGTGCAGTGCCTCCCTCATAGAATCATAGAATTTGGAATCTGGTGTTGGAAGGGACCTTAAAAACCATCCAGCTCGAGCCCACCTGCACCGGTGCCGCAGGACCCGGTTGGGAGCCACACGTCTGGGCTGGGGCCGGCTCTGGCTTGAGGGTGACTGAGGCTGTGTCTGTCAGCCCTGCAGTGGGACATGGCGGTTGCCTAGCAGCACTGTGGGTCACAATATGCACTGCCCATGATTGCATGGGGCTGCCATGTGGTCATGGTCCCTGTCCTTGGCTTCCAAAGGAGCCAGGTCCCCATTCTTGGTCCTGAGCGAGGTGGTGGATGTGCGAGTCCATAAGTCCCCAAGTGCCACAGGGCTGACTTCTCGCTCTTTCCCCTGGAGCTGAACACTGCCTTTTGGTTCCACCACACCTGTGCCCCTCATGAGGTCCATGGCCCAGCTCTCTGGAGCTCACACCTGGGCTGTCCTGCCGCAGGCTGTCCTGCCAGCTGCCTGGAAAAGTCTGGCCTACATGCATTAGTTCTGGACAAAAGCAGCGTACCCAGCGTGTGCCAAACCCTGTTTGGGCATCAGAACAGAATCTTGAAGTCTGCGGTGCCCAAAGTGAAACCTGTTTCTTCATTATTTAAAAATTAACATTAAAGAAAGAAAAAGAAAGGGAGAAAGAAAGGCAGAAAGCAAGCAAGAGAGAAAGAGAGAAAGAGAGAAAGAGAAAGAGAGAGAGAAAGAGAGAGAGAAAGAGAGAGAGGAAGGAAGGAAGGAAGGAAGGAAGGAAGGAAGGAAGGAAGGAAGGAAGGAAGGAAGGAAGGAAGGAAGGAAGGAAGGAAGGAAGGAAGGAAGGAAGGAAGGAAGGAAGGAAGGAAGGAAGGAAGGAAGGAAGGAAGGAAGGAAGGAAGGAAGGAAGAGAAAAAAAGGACTGATGCCATTTTGCTGCAGCCTCACTTACCAGCAGAGTGCTGCCTTTCACTGTGCACAGAGCATTATAACAGCGAGTTGCTAGGGTTGTTAGTGGCCAGAAGACGGCGGCCTTGCACTGTGCACAGATCATATTAACAGCGAGTTGCTGGGATTGTGAGAAGACATAGTGCTCCAAATTCCTTTAAACTAAGAAACAAAACCAAACAAAACAAAGAAAAACAAACAAACCAAAGGGAAAAAAAAAAAAAAAGAATCCTTTTACATTCTAGCAAAATGTTACAGCCCTGGTATAGAATCAGGATGCCATATAGGTGCTGACGTATTCAAGTACCGGGCCAGTGAAGAACACCTAAACTATCAGCAGGTGGATCAAGCTGTGTAGACTGAAGTGGCTGAGGTAGATGTGGACTGGCAACAGGAGCATGTATTATTTATAGATACATTGGTCCATGACACCTCAGGCCATCAAGCAAGAGATGAAAGACATAAGTGGGCTTGTGATTGAGCGGTGATCCAGACCATGGACAGTACTGGACAGGTTATTCAGGATTGTGAAACATGTACTGCAAACAAGCAAGCGAAATGGTTTATGCCTCTCAGGTAAGGAGGACAATGGTTGAACTATAAATATGGGGATGTCTGGCAGACTGATTATGTCACACTCCCTCAAACCTGCAATGATAAGCGCCATGTACTTACAATGGTGGAAGCAACCACCAGGTGGCTGGAAACACACCCTGTGCCCCATGCTACTGCCCGTAACACTTGAAAAACAAGTCCCACGGTGACATGGCACCCCGTGAAGAATTGAGTGTGACTCATTTCTGAATGGGACTCATATCTGAATCAATGGGACTCATTTCTGAAACAACATCATAGATACCTGGGTCAAACAGCGCAGTATTGAGTGGGTATATCACATCGCCTATCATGCACCAGCCTCCAGGAAAATCGAGCATATAATGGTCTGTTAAAGAGTGCACTGAAAGTAGAGGGAACTGGGACATTCAAAAATTGGGATACACATTCGGCAAAGGCCACCTTCTTAGTCAACAATAGAGGTTCTGCCAACCTAGTCAGACCTGCCCAATCAAACCTGTTATGTACTGTAGAAGGGAATAAAGTCCCCGCATTACACATAAAAAGCAGTCAGCGTCAGACAGTCTGGGCTATCCCTGGCTCAGGCAAAGGCAAGCCCATACATGGGACTGCTTTTGCCCAAGGACCTGGGTGCACTTTGTGGGCAGTGTGGAAGGATGGGGAAGTCTGATGTATTCCTCAAAGTGAGTTAATGTTGGGTGAGAATAGCCCAAGATTTGAATTGTATGATGTTAATTACCGTATAATACCATATATCATCACTACTATAATTGCTATATGTCATATTAATGGTATTACAATAACAGTCACCCAGATAATGATTAATGAATTTTGATAAAACTGGACAAGCACAGTGGTGTGATGGAATCAGAACAAGCTTCAGCATGTGATGATCCAACACCACACACCATCTCTTCTGTGATGAAGGATGGTTGTGACAGATGGAGCCCAAATTCATTCCCAGACTAAACAAGCTCAGTGGATGTTTTATATACGTATATGAAAAGTGGAAAGTACTGGAAAGTGTGGTACCTGAGCGTGGTATAAATGGTATGGATTAAGGGGTTGCTATTGTCCTGGTTTCACCTAGGATAGGGTTCATTGTCCTCCTAGTAGCTGGTATGGTGCTGTGTTTTGGATTTAGCATGAGAATAATGCTGATAACATGCTGATGTTTTAGCTGTTGCAAAGCAGTGCTTACACTAAGCCAAGGACTTTTCAGCTTCACATAGCACACCGTTAGCGAGGAGGCTGGGAGTGAACAAGAAGCTGGGAAGGGATTCTGTCGGGACAGTTGACCCAGGTTGGCCAAAGGGATATCCCATACCATGTGGTGTCATGCTGAACAATTATATGGGATAGCGGGTTGGAGTAGGAGAGGGACTGCTTGGGGATGGGCTGGGCGTTAGTCAGTGGGTGGTGAGCAAGGGCATTGTACATCACTTGTTTAGTACATATTATTATTCCTCTTCCTTTTTTGTCTGATTAAACTGTCTTTATCTCAACCCATAAGCGTTTACTTTTTTTTTTTTTTTTTTCCTCTGATTCTCTCCACCAACCCACAGGGGATGAGGGGTGAGCATATGAGCATACAGCTGTATGGTGCTGAGCTGCCTGCCAGGTGAAACCACAAAATACACTCACTGCAATAGTGCTAATATATGATAATAGCACTACTCAAATGTATTTCTAAACAAAATAACAAGGTGCAAGGCTTAACAAGAGGGAATCCCTGTCTTGGTAGAAGAGAAGATGGACAGCCCATCAACTGCCTCTTTTAGGTCTCCAATCTCTTCTTTATCTCCCAACTCTTTTCCAACTTTTCTCTCAATTTACCTTACTAATAATGCTAACACTAACTGTTTCTCCTAGCACTAACCCTGTTTTCTTACTGTGTCAGTCTCATTTCTCAGGTGACAAGTGATAAGGCAATGGCATCAAATTACCCCAACAGAGGTTTAGATTGTTTAGATTATGCATTGATTTCTATAGCTAGGAACAAGTCGTTTGTCATACCTAAGTGCCTTGGTCTCCTTCCATTGAAAACTTCGACAAATTATTATTTTTTAAGAACATGTAAAAATATGCTTGGCTATATTAACTACACCTCAAAGAGACCACCTTCTTTTCTCCTTAATCTATAATTACAAGATGATGTCCAAAATAGCCACGTTGTGTCTTGGTCCTCTGCTATTTAGCTAGTATTTACCTAAGAGAGGCCCCATTTGTACACTGAAGTACAGCAGTAAAAATAGAGACCCTCAGTGCTTTGGGGTCATTCAGGCCAAACACAAAGTTAATCATAGAATCATAGAATCGCTTGGGTTGGAAGCGACTTCAAAGATCATCTTGTTCCAATCCCCCTGCGATAGGCACTCATGCCACCCACTGTATCAGGTTGCTCAGGGCCTCATCCAACCTGGTTTTGAACACCTCCAGGGGTGGAGCATCGCAAGCTTCCAATAACCTCCCATCACTCTTACCCTCCAGCAGTTAGAACAACTTGCAGTTATAATAACTGCAGTTATCCAACTTGCAGTCTGCGTGTGTGTATGCATACGTGTATGTATATCCACACTTAAATGTAAATATGAGTAATTAGATCCAGTGCTCTACAAAGACACATTATTATTTATACACGTATCCATTTATTTACTTTCTTGTAATCGTATATACATATTTCATTTCTAGAAACACTGAAACAATACTGCACGTGTGCAGTATGGTTTTAAGCAATAAAGTCGAAAAAGCAAGGGGCATACATCTGAAAACTTGGCTAAGACCCAGCAGTTTATATGGCTCCAAAAAGGTAGCGTGCCATGACAGCCTGTGCCAGATCTTGCCATGCAGTGCTGGTCCTCTTCTCCACATTGCTGACAGCAGCCGAGGCTGAACGGACTCAGAGAAGCAATTTCAGCTGCTGCTGCCAAGATTGCCTTGCATTTGCAGGAAAAAGTCCTCACGTGAACTGCCAAACTTCTGCAACACCACTTCTGGGAGAAGGAAGTACAGTTCATTTTGCCGAGGAACAGAAGCGCCGCTGGCTTTGAAGAGCAGAGCTGCCAAAGGCACTGCCTCGAGCTCCCAGTGCTGTCCTCCCTGACACCGGCCACAAAGGAGCAACAGAGCAGGGAAGCAAGGAATCCTTTGAGAGATAAGCATTCTTATGCTACAGCAAGCCAAACATGCTCCACACACAGCAACGTGCTCCGTAGATGGGGTGTTAGGCAGCCTTGCCTTTGCCTTACAAGAGACATTCCTCAAGCTCCTCTTGAAACTCACATGATGTAAACCATCCTGACCGCCTGGAGATGACTGTAGACAACTTGGCTCAGCCGGAAGGTTAGGCGGCTTCCTGAGACACCTCTTGCCGCAGGCCATCAGCGGCCCCTGTCACCGCTCCCAGGCTTCCAAGAACCTCCCACCAGTCCTACCCTCCAGCAGGCAGAACGCCCCTACCTCCTCCCCAGTACGCCTTCTCTTGTGATTGGCAGCCCAAACCGGCCTCTGAGTCTAGCTTCTGCAGTGGCCATGGGAACAAGAAATCCTTCCACGTGCAACACACCGGGAGCCGACATTTTGTGACAGGGAGGGAGCGCTCCTCTCACAGTGCCTCTCTGATTGGCTGCATGCTGTTCGAGCCACATGCCCTGAATTCACCCACTGATTGGTGGCCCGCTGCCTTTTGGCTGGGAAGCGCTAAATGCGAAAATAACTATCTACGGTACTTGCGGCGTATGCTGCCCACAAGACACAAGGGAGAGAGGCTGCTTGGATACAAAGCACCCTCTGAGGGCTCAGCACCCTCGTTCTGCAGCAAGCAGTGGACAGCAACATGCTGTGCAGATGGGGCATTTGGCAGCCCTGGCTTTGCCTTAGTAGAGAAGTGCCTCAGACTCATGTGAAACTCATGTGGCAGAAACCACCCCAACCCCTTGGAGAGACCAGGAGACAACTTGGATTGGCAAGAAAAGTAGGTGGTTACTGAGACACCTCATGCAGTGGGTCACCAGCGGCCTCTGTCACCGCTCGCAGGCTTCCAATAACCTCCCATCAGTCTTACCCTCCAGCAGTTAGAACATCCCTGCCTCCGCCCAATTACGCCTTCTCTTGTGACTGGCAGCCCAAACCGGCCTATGCGTTTAGTTTGTGCTGAAGTCCCTGAAAACAGGAAGTCACTCCACGTGCAACACACTGGGGGCCGACATTTTGTGGCAGCCACTATTTGCAGATGGCCGACATTTTGTGGCAGGGAGGGAGTGCTCTTCTCACAGTGCCTCTCCGATTGGCTGCATACTGTTCAAGCCACATGCCCTTCACACGCTCGCTGATTGGTGGCTCGCTGATTTGGGCTGGGAAGCGCGAAATGGGAAAATACCTATCTACGAAACTTGCAGTGTGTTTGCTAGTCCATAAACGTGTATGTATATCTACAAATAAATGGAATATGTGTAATCTACATGGTGTTTTTCTACAGAAAAACACTATTTTGTATGCATGTGTGCAATTGTTTACTTACCGGTAATCATATATCCGTATTTGCATTTCTAAAAGGACAGAAACAATATTGCACGTGTGACCACATGGGAGGTCCGCAGGTCTTACCCTCCAGCAGGCAGAACCCCCTACCTCCTCACAATTACACCTTGTCTTGTGACTGGCAGCCCAAACCTGACTATTTGTCTAGCTTCTGCAGTGGCCATGGGAACACAAAATCCCTCCCCGTGCAACACACTGGGGGCCGACATTTTGTGGCAGGGAGGGAGTGCTCTTCTCACAGTGCCTCTCCGATTGGCTGCGTGCTGTTCAAGCCACATGCCCTTCACACACTCGCTGATTGGTGGCTTGCTGATTTGGGCTGGGAAGCGCGAAATGGGAAAATACCTATCTACGAAACTTGCAGTGTGTTTGCTAGTCCGTAAACGTGTATGTATATCTACAAATAAACGGAATATGTGTAATCTACATGGTGTTTTTCTACAGATAAACACTATTTTGTATGCATGTGTGCAATTGTTTACTTACCGGTAATCATATATCCATATTTGCATTTCTAAAAGGACAGAAACAATATTGCACGTGTGACCACATGGGAGGTCCGCCAGTCTTACCTTCCAGCAGGCAGAACCCCCTACCTCCTCACAATTACACCTTGTCTTGTGACTGGCAGCCCAAACCTGACTATTTGTCTAGCTTCTGCAGTGGCCATGGGAACACAAAATCCCTCCCCGTGCAACACACTGGGGGCCGACATTTTGTGGCAGGGAGGGAGTGCTCTTCTCACAGTGCCTCTCCGATTGGCTGCATACTGTTCAAGCCACATGCCCTTCACACGCTCGCTGATTGGTGGCTCGCTGATTTGGGCTGGGAAGCGCGAAATGGGAAAATACCTATCTACGAAACTTGCAGTGTGTTTGCTAGTCCATAAACGTGTATATATATCTACAAATAAATGGAATATGTGTAATCTACATGGTGTTTTTCTACAGATAAACACTATTTTGTATGCATGTGTGCAATTGTTTACTTACCGGTAATCATATATCCGTATTTGCATTTCTAAAAGGACAGAAACAATATTGCACGTGTGACCACATGGGAGGTCCGCAGGTCTTACCCTCCAGCAGGCAGAACCCCCTACCTCCTCACAATTACACCTTGTCTTGTGACTGGCAGCCCAAACCTGACTATTTGTCTAGCTTCTGCAGTGGCCATGGGAACACAAAATCTCTCACCGTGCAACACACTGGGGGCCGACATTTTGTGGCAGGGAGGGAGTGCTCTTCTCACAGTGCCTCTCCGATTGGCTGCGTGCTGTTCAAGCCACATGCCCTTCACACACTCGCTGATTGGTGGCTTGCTGATTTGGGCTGGGAAGCGCAAAATGGGAAAATATCTATCTACGAAACTTGCAGTCTGCGTGTGTGTATGCATACGTGTATGTATATCCACACTTAAATGTAAATATGAGTAATTAGATCCAGTGCTCTACAAAGACACATTATTATTTATACACGTATCCATTTATTTACTTTCTCGTAATCGTATATACATATTTCATTTCTAGAAACACTGAAACAATACTGCACGTGTGCAGTATGGTTTTAAGCAATAAAGTCGAAAAAGCAAGGGGCATACATCTGAAAACTTGGCTAAGACCCAGCAGTTTATATGGCTCCAAAAAGGTAGCGTGCCATGACAGCCTGTGCCAGATCTTGCCATGCAGTGCTGGTCCTCTTCTCCACATTGCTGACAGCAGCCGAGGCTGAACGGACTCAGAGAAGCAATTTCAGCTGCTGCTGCCAAGATTGCCTTGCATTTGCAGGAAAAAGTCCTCACGTGAACTGCCAAACTTCTGCAACACCACTTCTGGGAGAAGGAAGTACAGTTCATTTTGCCGAGGAACAGAAGCGCCGCTGGCTTTGAAGAGCAGAGCTGCCAAAGGCACTGCCTCGAGCTCCCAGCGCTGTCCTCCCTGACACCGGCCACAAAGGAGCAACAGAGCAGGGAAGCAAGGAATCCTTTGAGAGATAAGCATTCTTATGCTACAGCATGCCGAACATGCTCCACACACAGCAACGTGCTCCGTAGATGGGGCTTTAGGCAGCCTTGCCTTTGCCTTACAAGAGACATTCCTCAAGCTCCTCTTGAAACTCACATGACGTAAACCATCCTGACCGCCTGGAGATGACTGTAGACAACTTGGCTCAGCTGGAAGGTTAGGCGGCTTCCTGAGACACCTCTTTCTGCAGGCCATCAGCGGCCCCTGTCACCGCTCCCAGGCTTCCAAGAACCTCCCACCAGTCCTACCCTCCAGCAGGCAGAACGCCCCTACCTCCTCCCCAGTACGCCTTCTCTTGTGATTGGCAGCCCAAACCGGCCTCTGAGTCTAGCTTCTGCAGTGGCCATGGGAACAAGAAATCCTTCCACGTGCAACACACCGGGAGCCGACATTTTGTGACAGGGAGGGAGCGCTCCTCTCACAGTGCCTCTCTGATTGGCTGCATGCTGTTCGAGCCACATGCCCTGAATTCACCCACTGATTGGTGGCCCGCTGCCTTTTGGCTGGGAAGCGCTAAATGCGAAAATAACTATCTACGGTACTTGCGGCGTATGCTGCCCACAAGACACAAGGGAGAGAGGCTGCTTGGATACAAAGCACCCTCTGAGGGCTCAGCACCCTCGTTCTGCAGCAAGCAGTGGACAGCAACATGCTGTGCAGATGGGGCATTTGGCAGCCCTGGCTTTGCCTTAGTAGAGAAGTGCCTCAGACTCATGTGAAACTCATGTGGCAGAAACCACCCCAACCCCTTGGAGAGACCAGGAGACAACTTGGATTGGCAAGAAAAGTAGGTGGTTACTGAGACACCTCATGCAGTGGGTCACCAGCGGCCTCTGTCACCGCTCGCAGGCTTCCAATAACCTCCCATCAGTCTTACCCTCCAGCAGTTAGAACATCCCTGCCTCCGCCCAATTACGCCTTCTCTTGTGACTGGCAGCCCAAACCGGCCTATGCGTTTAGTTTGTGCTGAAGTCCCTGAAAACAGGAAGTCACTCCACGTGCAACACACTGGGGGCCGACATTTTGTGGCAGCCACTATTTGCAGATGGCCGACATTTTGTGGCAGGGAGGGAGTGCTCTTCTCACAGTGCCTCTCCGATTGGCTGCATACTGTTCAAGCCACATGCCCTTCACACGCTCGCTGATTGGTGGCTCGCTGATTTGGGCTGGGAAGCGCGAAATGGGAAAATACCTATCTACGAAACTTGCAGTGTGTTTGCTAGTCCATAAACGTGTATGTATATCTACAAATAAATGGAATATGTGTAATCTACATGGTGTTTTTCTACAGAAAAACACTATTTTGTATGCATGTGTGCAATTGTTTACTTACCGGTAATCATATATCCATATTTGCATTTCTAAAAGGACAGAAACAATATTGCACGTGTGACCACATGGGAGGTCCGCAGGTCTTACCCTCCAGCAGGCAGAACCCCCTACCTCCTCACAATTACACCTTGTCTTGTGACTGGCAGCCCAAACCTGTCTATTTGTCTAGCTTCTGCAGTGGCCATGGGAACACAAAATCTCTCACCGTGCAACACACTGGGGGCCGACATTTTGTGGCAGGGAGGGAGTGCTCTTCTCACAGTGCCTCTCCGATTGGCTGCGTGCTGTTCAAGCCACATGCCCTTCACACACTCACTGATTGGTGGCTTGCTGATTTGGGCTGGGAAGCGCAAAATGGGAAAATACCTATCTACGAAACTTGCAGTCTGCGTGTGTGTATGCATACGTGTATGTATATCCACACTTAAATGTAAATATGAGTAATTAGATCCAGTGTTCTACAAAGACACATTATTATTTATACACGTATCCATTTATTTACTTTCTCGTAATCGTATATACATATTTCATTTCTAGAAACACTGAAACAATACTGCACGTGTGCAGTATGGTTTTAAGCAATAAAGTCGAAAAAGCAAGGGGCATACATCTGAAAACTTGGCTAAGACCCAGCAGTTTATATGGCTCCAAAAAGGTAGCGTGCCATGACAGCCTGTGCCAGATCTTGCCATGCAGTGCTGGTCCTCTTCTCCACATTGCTGACAGCAGCCGAGGCTGAACGGACTCAGAGAAGCAATTTCAGCTGCTGCTGCCAAGATTGCCTTGCATTTGCAGGAAAAAGTCCTCACGTGAACTGCCAAACTTCTGCAACACCACTTCTGGGAGAAGGAAGTACAGTTCATTTTGCCGAGGAACAGAAGCGCCGCTGGCTTTGAAGAGCAGAGCTGCCAAAGGCACTGCCTCGAGCTCCCAGCGCTGTCCTCCCTGACACCGGCCACAAAGGAGCAACAGAGCAGGGAAGCAAGGAATCCTTTGAGAGATAAGCATTCTTATGCTACAGCAAGCCGAACATGCTCCACACACAGCAATGTGCTCCGTAGATGGGGCGTTAGGCAGCCTTGCCTTTGCCTTACAAGAGACATTCCTCAAGCTCCTCTTGAAACTCACATGACGTAAACCATCCTGACCGCCTGGAGATGACTGTAGACAACTTGGCTCAGCCGGAAGGTTAGGCGGCTTCCTGAGACACCTCTTGCCGCAGGCCATCAGCGGCCCCTGTCACCGCTCCCAGGCTTCCAAGAACCTCCCACCAGTCCTACCCTCCAGCAGGCAGAACGCCCCTACCTCCTCCCCAGTATGCCTTCTCTTGTGATTGGCAGCCCAAACCGGCCTCTGAGTCTAGCTTCTGCAGTGGCCATGGGAACAAGAAATCCTTCCACGTGCAACACACCGGGAGCCGACATTTTGTGACAGGGAGGGAGCGCTCCTCTCACAGTGCCTCTCTGATTGGCTGCATGCTGTTCGAGCCACATGCCCTGAATTCACCCACTGATTGGTGGCCCGCTGCCTTTTGGCTGGGAAGCGCTAAATGCGAAAATAACTATCTACGGTACTTGCGGCGTATGCTGCCCACAAGACACAAGGGAGAGAGGCTGCTTGGATACAAAGCACCCTCTGAGGGCTCAGCACCCTCGTTCTGCAGCAAGCAGTGGACAGCAACATGCTGTGCAGATGGGGCATTTGGCAGCCCTGGCTTTGCCTTAGTAGAGAAGTGCCTCAGACTCATGTGAAACTCATGTGGCAGAAACCACCCCAACCCCTTGGAGAGACCAGGAGACAACTTGGATTGGCAAGAAAAGTAGGTGGTTACTGAGACACCTCATGCAGTGGGTCACCAGCGGCCTCTGTCACCGCTCGCAGGCTTCCAATAACCTCCCATCAGTCTTACCCTCCAGCAGTTAGAACATCCCTGCCTCCGCCCAATTACGCCTTCTCTTGTGACTGGCAGCCCAAACCGGCCTATGCGTTTAGTTTGTGCTGAAGTCCCTGAAAACAGGAAGTCACTCCACGTGCAACACACTGGGGGCCGACATTTTGTGGCAGCCACTATTTGCAGATGGCCGACATTTTGTGGCAGGGAGGGAGTGCTCTTCTCACAGTGCCTCTCCGATTGGCTGCATACTGTTCAAGCCACATGCCCTTCACACGCTCGCTGATTGGTGGCTCGCTGATTTGGGCTGGGAAGCGCGAAATGGGAAAATACCTATCTACGAAACTTGCAGTGTGTTTGCTAGTCCATAAACGTGTATGTATATCTACAAATAAATGGAATATGTGTAATCTACATGGTGTTTTTCTACAGAAAAACACTATTTTGTATGCATGTGTGCAATTGTTTACTTACCGGTAATCATATATCCATATTTGCATTTCTAAAAGGACAGAAACAATATTGCACGTGTGACCACATGGGAGGTCTGCAGGTCTTACCCTCCAGCAGGCAGAACCCCCTACCTCCTCACAATTACACCTTGTCTTGTGACTGGCAGCCCAAACCTGTCTATTTGTCTAGCTTCTGCAGTGGCCATGGGAACACAAAATCTCTCACCGTGCAACACACTGGGGGCCGACATTTTGTGGCAGGGAGGGAGTGCTCTTCTCACAGTGCCTCTCCGATTGGCTGCGTGCTGTTCAAGCCACATGCCCTCACACACTCACTGATTGGTGGCTTGCTGATTTGGGCTGGGAAGCGCAAAATGGGAAAATATCTATCTACGAAACTTGCAGTCTGCGTGTGTGTATGCATACGTGTATGTATATCCACACTTAAATGTAAATATGAGTAATTAGATCCAGTGCTCTACAAAGACACATTATTATTTATACACGTATCCATTTATTTACTTTCTCGTAATCGTATATACATATTTCATTTCTAGAAACACTGAAACAATACTGCACGTGTGCAGTATGGTTTTAAGCAATAAAGTCGAAAAAGCAAGGGGCATACATCTGAAAACTTGGCTAAGACCCAGCAGTTTATATGGCTCCAAAAAGGTAGCGTGCCATGACAGCCTGTGCCAGATCTTGCCATGCAGTGCTGGTCCTCTTCTCCACATTGCTGACAGCAGCCGAGGCTGAACGGACTCAGAGAAGCAATTTCAGCTGCTGCTGCCAAGATTGCCTTGCATTTGCAGGAAAAAGTCCTCACGTGAACTGCCAAACTTCTGCAACACCACTTCTGGGAGAAGGAAGTACAGTTCATTTTGCCGAGGAACAGAAGCGCCGCTGGCTTTGAAGAGCAGAGCTGCCAAAGGCACTGCCTCGAGCTCCCAGCGCTGTCCTCCCTGACACCGGCCACAAAGGAGCAACAGAGCAGGGAAGCAAGGAATCCTTTGAGAGATAAGCATTCTTATGCTACAGCAAGCCGAACATGCTCCACACACAGCAATGTGCTCCGTAGATGGGGCGTTAGGCAGCCTTGCCTTTGCCTTACAAGAGACATTCCTCAAGCTCCTCTTGAAACTCACATGACGTAAACCATCCTGACCGCCTGGAGATGACTGTAGACAACTTGGCTCAGCCGGAAGGTTAGGCGGCTTCCTGAGACACCTCTTGCCGCAGGCCATCAGCGGCCCCTGTCACCGCTCCCAGGCTTCCAAGAACCTCCCACCAGTCCTACCCTCCAGCAGGCAGAACGCCCCTACCTCCTCCCCAGTACGCCTTCTCTTGTGATTGGCAGCCCAAACCGGCCTCTGAGTCTAGCTTCTGCAGTGGCCATGGGAACAAGAAATCCTTCCACGTGCAACACACCGGGAGCCGACATTTTGTGACAGGGAGGGAGCGCTCCTCTCACAGTGCCTCTCTGATTGGCTGCATGCTGTTCGAGCCACATGCCCTGAATTCACCCACTGATTGGTGGCCCGCTGCCTTTTGGCTGGGAAGCGCTAAATGCGAAAATAACTATCTACGGTACTTGCGGCGTATGCTGGCCACAAGACACAAGGGAGAGAGGCTGCTTGGATACAAAGCACCCTCTGAGGGCTCAGCACCCTCGTTCTGCAGCAAGCAGTGGACAGCAACATGCTGTGCAGATGGGGCATTTGGCAGCCCTGGCTTTGCCTTAGTAGAGAAGTGCCTCAGACTCATGTGAAACTCATGTGGCAGAAACCACCCCAACCCCTTGGAGAGACCAGGAGACAACTTGGATTGGCAAGAAAAGTAGGTGGTTACTGAGACACCTCATGCAGTGGGTCACCAGCGGCCTCTGTCACCGCTCGCAGGCTTCCAATAACCTCCCATCAGTCTTACCCTCCAGCAGTTAGAACATCCCTGCCTCCGCCCAATTATGCCTTCTCTTGTGACTGGCAGCCCAAACCGGCCTATGCGTTTAGTTTGTGCTGAAGTCCCTGAAAACAGGAAGTCACTCCACGTGCAACACACTGGGGGCCGACATTTTGTGGCAGCCACTATTTGCAGATGGCCGACATTTTGTGGCAGGGAGGGAGTGCTCTTCTCACAGTGCCTCTCCGATTGGCTGCATACTGTTCAAGCCACATGCCCTTCACACGCTCGCTGATTGGTGGCTCGCTGATTTGGGCTGGGAAGCGCGAAATGGGAAAATACCTATCTACGAAACTTGCAGTGTGTTTGCTAGTCCATAAACGTGTATGTATATCTACAAATAAATGGAATATGTGTAATCTACATGGTGTTTTTCTACAGAAAAACACTATTTTGTATGCATGTGTGCAATTGTTTACTTACCGGTAATCATATTTGCATTTCTAAAAGGACAGAAACAATATTGCACGTGTGACCACATGGGAGGTCCGCAGGTCTTACCCTCCAGCAGGCAGAACCCCCTACCTCCTCACAATTACACCTTGTCTTGTGACTGGCAGCCCAAACCTGACTATTTGTCTAGCTTCTGCAGTGGCCATGGGAACACAAAATCCCTTCCCGTGCAACACACTGGGGGCCGACATTTTGTGGCAGGGAGGGAGTGCTCTTCTCACAGTGCCTCTCCGATTGGCTGCGTGCTGTTCAAGCCACATGCCCTTCACACACTCGCTGATTGGTGGCTTGCTGATTTGGGCTGGGACGCGCAAAATGGGAAAATATCTATCTACGAAACTTGCAGTCTGCGTGTGTGTATGCATACGTGTATGTATATCCACACTTAAATGTAAATATGAGTAATTAGATCCAGTGCTCTACAAAGACACATTATTATTTATACACGTATCCATTTATTTACTTTCTCGTAATCGTATATACATATTTCATTTCTAGAAACACTGAAACAATACTGCACGTGTGCAGTATGGTTTTAAGCAATAAAGTCGAAAAAGCAAGGGGCATACATCTGAAAACTTGGCTAAGACCCAGCAGTTTATATGGCTCCAAAAAGGTAGCGTGCCATGACAGCCTGTGCCAGATCTTGCCATGCAGTGCTGGTCCTCTTCTCCACATTGCTGACAGCAGCCGAGGCTGAACGGACTCAGAGAAGCAATTTCAGCTGCTGCTGCCAAGATTGCCTTGCATTTGCAGGAAAAAGTCCTCACGTGAACTGCCAAACTTCTGCAACACCACTTCTGGGAGAAGGAAGTACAGTTCATTTTGCCGAGGAACAGAAGCGCCGCTGGCTTTGAAGAGCAGAGCTGCCAAAGGCACTGCCTCGAGCTCCCAGCGCTGTCCTCCCTGACACCGGCCACAAAGGAGCAACAGAGCAGGGAAGCAAGGAATCCTTTGAGAGATAAGCATTCTTATGCTACAGCAAGCCGAACATGCTCCACACACAGCAATGTGCTCCATAGATGGGGCGTTAGGCAGCCTTGCCTTTGCCTTACAAGAGACATTCCTCAAGCTCCTCTTGAAACTCACATGACGTTAACCATCCTGACCGCCTGGAGATGACTGTAGACAACTTGGCTCAGCCGGAAGGTTAGGCGGCTTCCTGAGACACCTCTTGCCGCAGGCCATCAGCGGCCCCTGTCACCGCTCCCAGGCTTCCAAGAACCTCCCACCAGTCCTACCCTCCAGCAGGCAGAACGCCCCTACCTCCTCCCCAGTACGCCTTCTCTTGTGATTGGCAGCCCAAACCGGCCTCTGAGTCTAGCTTCTGCAGTGGCCATGGGAACAAGAAATCCTTCCACGTGCAACACACCGGGAGCCGACATTTTGTGACAGGGAGGGAGCGCTCCTCTCACAGTGCCTCTCTGATTGGCTGCATGCTGTTCGAGCCACATGCCCTGAATTCACCCACTGATTGGTGGCCCGCTGCCTTTTGGCTGGGAAGCGCTAAATGCGAAAATAACTATCTACGGTACTTGCGGCGTATGCTGGCCACAAGACACAAGGGAGAGAGGCCGCTTGGATACAGAGCACCCTCTGAGGGCTCAGCACCCTCATTCTGCAGCAAGCAGTGGACAGCAACATGCTGTGCAGATGGGGCATTTGGCAGCCCTGGCTTTGCCTTAGTAGAGAAGTGCCTCAGACTCATGTGAAACTCATGTGGCAGAAACCACCCCAACCCCTTGGAGAGACCAGGAGACAACTTGGATTGGCAAGAAAAGTAGGTGGTTACTGAGACACCTCATGCAGTGGGTCACCAGCGGCCTCTGTCACCGCTCGCAGGCTTCCAATAACCTCCCATCAGTCTTACCCTCCAGCAGTTAGAACATCCCTGCCTCCGCCCAATTACGCCTTCTCTTGTGACTGGCAGCCCAAACCGGCCTATGCGTTTAGTTTGTGCTGAAGTCCCTGAAAACAGGAAGTCACTCCACGTGCAACACACTGGGGGCCGACATTTTGTGGCAGCCACTATTTGCAGATGGCCGACATTTTGTGGCAGGGAGGGAGTGCTCTTCTCACAGTGCCTCTCCGATTGGCTGCATACTGTTCAAGCCACATGCCCTTCACACGCTCGCTGATTGGTGGCTCGCTGATTTGGGCTGGGAAGCGCGAAATGGGAAAATACCTATCTACGAAACTTGCAGTGTGTTTGCTAGTCCATAAACGTGTATGTATATCTACAAATAAATGGAATATGTGTAATCTACATGGTGTTTTTCTACAGATAAACACTATTTTGTATGCATGTGTGCAATTGTTTACTTACCGGTAATCATATATCCGTATTTGCATTTCTAAAAGGACAGAAACAATATTGCACGTGTGACCACATGGGAGGTCCGCAGGTCTTACCCTCCAGCAGGCAGAACCCCCTACCTCCTCACAATTACACCTTGTCTTGTGACTGGCAGCCCAAACCTGTCTATTTGTCTAGCTTCTGCAGTGGCAATGGGAACACAAAATCCCTCCCCGTGCAACACACTGGGGGCCGACATTTTGTGGCAGGGAGGGAGTGCTCTTCTCACAGTGCCTCTCCGATTGGCTGCGTGCTGTTCAAGCCACATGCCCTTCACACGCTCGCTGATTGGTGGCTTGCTGATTTGGGCTGGGAAGCGCGAAATGGGAAAATACCTATCTACGAAACTTGCAGTGTGTTTGCTAGTCCGTAAACGTGTACGTATATCTACAAATAAATGGAATATGTGTAATCTACATGGTGTTTTTCTACAGAAAAACACTATTTTGTATGCATGTGTGCAATTGTTTACTTACCGGTAATCATATATCCATATTTGCATTTCTAAAAGGACAGAAACAATATTGCACGTGTGACCACATGGGAGGTCCGCAGGTCTTACCCTCCAGCAGGCAGAACCCCCTACCTCCTCACAATTACACCTTGTCTTGTGACTGGCAGCCCAAACCTGACTATTTGTCTAGCTTCTGCAGTGGCCATGGGAACACAAAATCCCTCCCCGTGCAACACACTGGGGGCCGACATTTTGTGGCAGGGAGGGAGTGCTCTTCTCACAGTGCCTCTCCGATTGGCTGCGTGCTGTTCAAGCCACATGCCCTTCACACGCTCGCTGATTGGTGGCTTGCTGATTTGGGCTGGGAAGCGCGAAATGGGAAAATACCTATCTACGAAACTTGCAGTGTGTTTGCTAGTCCGTAAACGTGTACGTATATCTACAAATAAATGGAATATGTGTAATCTACATGGTGTTTTTCTACAGAAAAACACTATTTTGTATGCATGTGTGCAATTGTTTACTTACCGGTAATCATATATCCATATTTGCATTTCTAAAAGGACAGAAACAATATTGCACGTGTGACCACATGGGAGGTCCGCAGGTCTTACCCTCCAGCAGGCAGAACCCCCTACCTCCTCACAATTACACCTTGTCTTGTGACTGGCAGCCCAAACCTGACTATTTGTCTAGCTTCTGCAGTGGCCATGGGAACACAAAATCCCTCCCCGTGCAACACACTGGGGGCCGACATTTTGTGGCAGGGAGGGAGTGCTCTTCTCACAGTGCCTCTCCGATTGGCTGCGTGCTGTTCAAGCCACATGCCCTTCACACGCTCGCTGATTGGTGGCTTGCTGATTTGGGCTGGGAAGCGCAAAATGGGAAAATATCTATCTACGAAATTTGCAGTCTGCGTGTGTGTATGCATACGTGTATGTATATCCACACTTAAATGTAAATATGAGTAATTAGATCCAGTGCTCTACAAAGACACATTATTATTTATACACGTATCCATTTATTTACTTTCTTGTAATCGTATATACATATTTCATTTCTAGAAACACTGAAACAATACTGCACGTGTGCAGTATGGTTTTAAGCAACAAAGTCGAAAAAGCAAGGGGCATACATCTGAAAACTTGGCTAAGACCCAGCAGTTTATATGGCTCCAAAAAGGTAGCGTGCCATGACAGCCTGTGCCAGATCTTGCCATGCAGTGCTGGTCCTCTTCTCCACATTGCTGACAGCAGCCGAGGCTGAACGGACTCAGAGAAGCAATTTCAGCTGCTGCTGCCAAGATTGCCTTGCATTTGCAGGAAAAAGTCCTCACGTGAACTGCCAAACTTCTGCAACACCACTTCTGGGAGAAGGAAGTACAGTTCATTTTGCCGAGGAACAGAAGCGCCGCTGGCTTTGAAGAGCAGAGCTGCCAAAGGCACTGCCTCGAGCTCCCAGCGCTGTCCTCCCTGACACCGGCCACAAAGGAGCAACAGAGCAGGGAAGCAAGGAATCCTTTGAGAGATAAGCATTCTTATGCTACAGCAAGCCGAACATGCTCCACACACAGCAATGTGCTCCATAGATGGGGCGTTAGGCAGCCTTGCCTTTGCCTTACAAGAGACATTCCTCAAGCTCCTCTTGAAACTCACATGACGTTAACCATCCTGACCGCCTGGAGATGACTGTAGACAACTTGGCTCAGCCGGAAGGTTAGGCGGCTTCCTGAGACACCTCTTGCCGCAGGCCATCAGCGGCCCCTGTCACCGCTCCCAGGCTTCCAAGAACCTCCCACCAGTCCTACCCTCCAGCAGGCAGAACGCCCCTACCTCCTCCCCAGTACGCCTTCTCTTGTGATTGGCAGCCCAAACCGGCCTCTGAGTCTAGCTTCTGCAGTGGCCATGGGAACAAGAAATCCTTCCACGTGCAACACACCGGGAGCCGACATTTTGTGACAGGGAGGGAGCGCTCCTCTCACAGTGCCTCTCTGATTGGCTGCATGCTGTTCGAGCCACATGCCCTGAATTCACCCACTGATTGGTGGCCCGCTGCCTTTTGGCTGGGAAGCGCTAAATGCGAAAATAACTATCTACGGTACTTGCGGCGTATGCTGGCCACAAGACACAAGGGAGAGAGGCCGCTTGGATACAGAGCACCCTCTGAGGGCTCAGCACCCTCATTCTGCAGCAAGCAGTGGACAGCAACATGCTGTGCAGATGGGGCATTTGGCAGCCCTGGCTTTGCCTTAGTAGAGAAGTGCCTCAGACTCATGTGAAACTCATGTGGCAGAAACCACCCCAACCCCTTGGAGAGACCAGGAGACAACTTGGATTGGCAAGAAAAGTAGGTGGTTACTGAGACACCTCATGCAGTGGGTCACCAGCGGCCTCTGTCACCGCTCGCAGGCTTCCAATAACCTCCCATCAGTCTTACCCTCCAGCAGTTAGAACATCCCTGCCTCCGCCCAATTACGCCTTCTCTTGTGACTGGCAGCCCAAACCGGCCTATGCGTTTAGTTTGTGCTGAAGTCCCTGAAAACAGGAAGTCACTCCACGTGCAACACACTGGGGGCCGACATTTTGTGGCAGCCACTATTTGCAGATGGCCGACATTTTGTGGCAGGGAGGGAGTGCTCTTCTCACAGTGCCTCTCCGATTGGCTGCATACTGTTCAAGCCACATGCCCTTCACACGCTCGCTGATTGGTGGCTCGCTGATTTGGGCTGGGAAGCGCGAAATGGGAAAATACCTATCTACGAAACTTGCAGTGTGTTTGCTAGTCCATAAACGTGTATGTATATCTACAAATAAATGGAATATGTGTAATCTACATGGTGTTTTTCTACAGATAAACACTATTTTGTATGCATGTGTGCAATTGTTTACTTACCGGTAATCATATATCCGTATTTGCATTTCTAAAAGGACAGAAACAATATTGCACGTGTGACCACATGGGAGGTCCGCAGGTCTTACCCTCCAGCAGGCAGAACCCCCTACCTCCTCACAATTACACCTTGTCTTGTGACTGGCAGCCCAAACCTGTCTATTTGTCTAGCTTCTGCAGTGGCAATGGGAACACAAAATCCCTCCCCGTGCAACACACTGGGGGCCGACATTTTGTGGCAGGGAGGGAGTGCTCTTCTCACAGTGCCTCTCCGATTGGCTGCGTGCTGTTCAAGCCACATGCCCTTCACACGCTCGCTGATTGGTGGCTTGCTGATTTGGGCTGGGAAGCGCGAAATGGGAAAATACCTATCTACGAAACTTGCAGTGTGTTTGCTAGTCCGTAAACGTGTACGTATATCTACAAATAAATGGAATATGTGTAATCTACATGGTGTTTTTCTACAGAAAAACACTATTTTGTATGCATGTGTGCAATTGTTTACTTACCGGTAATCATATATCCATATTTGCATTTCTAAAAGGACAGAAACAATATTGCACGTGTGACCACATGGGAGGTCCGCAGGTCTTACCCTCCAGCAGGCAGAACCCCCTACCTCCTCACAATTACACCTTGTCTTGTGACTGGCAGCCCAAACCTGACTATTTGTCTAGCTTCTGCAGTGGCCATGGGAACACAAAATCCCTCCCCGTGCAACACACTGGGGGCCGACATTTTGTGGCAGGGAGGGAGTGCTCTTCTCACAGTGCCTCTCCGATTGGCTGCGTGCTGTTCAAGCCACATGCCCTTCACACGCTCGCTGATTGGTGGCTTGCTGATTTGGGCTGGGAAGCGCAAAATGGGAAAATATCTATCTACGAAATTTGCAGTCTGCGTGTGTGTATGCATACGTGTATGTATATCCACACTTAAATGTAAATATGAGTAATTAGATCCAGTGCTCTACAAAGACACATTATTATTTATACACGTATCCATTTATTTACTTTCTTGTAATCGTATATACATATTTCATTTCTAGAAACACTGAAACAATACTGCACGTGTGCAGTATGGTTTTAAGCAACAAAGTCGAAAAAGCAAGGGGCATACATCTGAAAACTTGGCTAAGACCCAGCAGTTTATATGGCTCCAAAAAGGTAGCGTGCCATGACAGCCTGTGCCAGATCTTGCCATGCAGTGCTGGTCCTCTTCTCCACATTGCTGACAGCAGCCGAGGCTGAACGGACTCAGAGAAGCAATTTCAGCTGCTGCTGCCAAGATTGCCTTGCATTTGCAGGAAAAAGTCCTCACGTGAACTGCCAAACTTCTGCAACACCACTTCTGGGAGAAGGAAGTACAGTTCATTTTGCCGAGGAACAGAAGCGCCGCTGGCTTTGAAGAGCAGAGCTGCCAAAGGCACTGCCTCGAGCTCCCAGCGCTGTCCTCCCTGACACCGGCCACAAAGGAGCAACAGAGCAGGGAAGCAAGGAATCCTTTGAGAGATAAGCATTCTTATGCTACAGCAAGCCGAACATGCTCCACACACAGCAATGTGCTCCATAGATGGGGCGTTAGGCAGCCTTGCCTTTGCCTTACAAGAGACATTCCACAAGCTCCTCTTGAAACTCACATGACGTTAACCATCCTGACCGCCTGGAGATGACTGTAGACAACTTGGCTCAGCCAGAAGGTTAGGCGGCTTCCTGAGACACCTCTTGCCGCAGGCCATCAGCGGCCCCTGTCACCGCTCCCAGGCTTCCAAGAACCTCCCACCAGTCCTACCCTCCAGCAGGCAGAACGCCCCTACCTCCTCCCCAGTACGCCTTCTCTTGTGATTGGCAGCCCAAACCGGCCTCTGAGTCTAGCTTCTGCAGTGGCCATGGGAACAAGAAATCCTTCCACGTGCAACACACCGGGAGCCGACATTTTGTGACAGGGAGGGAGCGCTCCTCTCACAGTGCCTCTCTGATTGGCTGCATGCTGTTCGAGCCACATGCCCTGAATTCACCCACTGATTGGTGGCCCGCTGCCTTTTGGCTGGGAAGCGCTAAATGCGAAAATAACTATCTACGGTACTTGCGGCGTATGCTGCCCACAAGACACAAGGGAGAGAGGCCGCTTGGATACAAAGCACCCTCTGAGGGCTCAGCACCCTCGTTCTGCAGCAAGCAGTGGACAGCAACATGCTGTGCAGATGGGGCATTTGGCAGCCCTGGCTTTGCCTTAGTAGAGAAGTGCCTCAGACTCATGTGAAACTCATGTGGCAGAAACCACCCCAACCCCTTGGAGAGACCAGGAGACAACTTGGATTGGCAAGAAAAGTAGGTGGTTACTGAGACACCTCATGCAGTGGGTCACCAGCGGCCTCTGTCACCGCTCGCAGGCTTCCAATAACCTCCCATCAGTCTTACCCTCCAGCAGTTAGAACATCCCTGCCTCCGCCCAATTACGCCTTCTCTTGTGACTGGCAGCCCAAACCGGCCTATGCGTTTAGTTTGTGCTGAAGTCCCTGAAAACAGGAGGTCACTCCACGTGCAACACACTGGGGGCCGACATTTTGTGGCAGCCACTATTTGCAGATGGCCGACATTTTGTGGCAGGGAGGGAGTGCTCTTCTCACAGTGCCTCTCCGATTGGCTGCATACTGTTCAAGCCACATGCCCTTCACACGCTCGCTGATTGGTGGCTCGCTGATTTGGGCTGGGAAGCGCGAAATGGGAAAATACCTATCTACGAAACTTGCAGTGTGTTTGCTAGTCCATAAACGTGTATGTATATCTACAAATAAATGGAATATGTGTAATCTACATGGTGTTTTTCTACAGATAAACACTACTTTGTATGTATGTGTGCAATTGTTTACTTACCGGTATTCATATATCCGTATTTGCATTTCTAAAAGGACAGAAACAATATTGCACGTGTGACCACATGGGAGGTCCGCAGGTCTTACCCTCCAGCAGGCAGAACCCCCTACCTCCTCACAATTACACCTTGTCTTGTGACTGGCAGCCCAAACCTGACTATTTGTCTAGCTTCTGCAGTGGCCATGGGAACACAAAATCCCTCCCCGTGCAACACACTGGGGGCCGACATTTTGTGGCAGGGAGGGAGTGCTCTTCTCACAGTGCCTCTCCGATTGGCTGCGTGCTGTTCAAGCCACATGCCCTTCACACGCTCGCTGATTGGTGGCTTGCTGATTTGGGCTGGGAAGCGCGAAATGGGAAAATACCTATCTACGAAACTTGCAGTGTGTTTGCTAGTCCGTAAACGTGTATGTATATCCACACTTAAATGTAAATATGAGTAATTAGATCCAGTGCTCTACAAAGACACATTATTATTTATACACGTATCCATTTATTTACTTTCTTGTAATCGTATATACATATTTCATTTCTAGAAACACTGAAACAATACTGCACGTGTGCAGTATGGTTTTAAGCAATAAAGTCGAAAAAGCAAGGGGCATACATCTGAAAACTTGGCTAAGACCCAGCAGTTTATATGGCTCCAAAAAGGTAGCGTGCCATGACAGCCTGTGCCAGATCTTGCCATGCAGTGCTGGTCCTCTTCTCCACATTGCTGACAGCAGCCGAGGCTGAACGGACTCAGAGAAGCAATTTCAGCTGCTGCTGCCAAGATTGCCTTGCATTTGCAGGAAAAAGTCCTCACGTGAACTGCCAAACTTCTGCAACACCACTTCTGGGAGAAGGAAGTACAGTTCATTTTGCCGAGGAACAGAAGCGCCGCTGGCTTTGAAGAGCAGAGCTGCCAAAGGCACTGCCTCGAGCTCCCAGCGCTGTCCTCCCTGACACCGGCCACAAAGGAGCAACAGAGCAGGGAAGCAAGGAATCCTTTGAGAGATAAGCATTCTTATGCTACAGCAAGCCGAACGTGCTCCACACACAGCAATGTGCTCCATAGATGGGGCGTTAGGCAGCCTTGCCTTTGCCTTACAAGAGACATTCCACAAGCTCCTCTTGAAACTCACATGACGTAAACCATCCTGACCGCCTGGAGATGACTGTAGACAACTTGGCTCAGCCGGAAGGTTAGGCTGCTTCCTGAGACACCTCTTGCCGCAGACCATCGGCTGCCCCTGATGCTAAATCAGCTCCACCACGGTCCTGAGTTACTCAAAATTTCTGCCATCTAGTGTTTATCCGGAATACAGCAATGTATGTGTGGTAAGGGATGAGTAGCATGCAGCCTGCTCTTGAAATCCAGGTGGGCCACAGTGCACCCAGCTGAGGACGTAGGTGTGCCTTCACATCTTCTAGCCTCCACTGCTGCTTGATGGAGTGCCAGCTTTACTGCTAGTGTTTATAATATGTTGTTAGGACGAAAGAAGTCCTACTTTATTTTTGTGCAATCAGTGCTGCTACAACAAAAGTGTTAATAAACTTAGAATCACAGTCCTTACTTACAAAAATGTCTTGAATAACACAACGTCCAGACGGAATTGGTCCATTGTTCAGGTGAGTTTATGCGTAGATTTTTGTTTTTATTAATAATAATAAAAAAAAAGGGGGGGGGAGGTGTCTCTGCTTGTTTGTAGAAAAATATCGCCCCCTGCTGGATTTGTAAGAATGACTCAATTTTTACCATTGTAAATGGGACATGAAGTTACAATAAAACCACAGTTTGTACAGAATCCTTATGGTAATTTCACCCTCCTGGACAGCTAAATTCTACCAGAACCACTCTCTCACCCCGCCTCTGCAGAAAAAATCTCATTACCTCTGCAGAAAGCAGCTGCACTGTAGAAACAGTAGTGCTACTATACACAGACACTACAAATTACAAATACTGTATCATGAGAAACATTCTCAATAACTGCATTTCAAGTAAGGTTAACTGGGTTTACTTGTTTTGTGGGTGTATATATTTAAAATTTATGTTAAAGGTGTCCTGATATGTACAGAAGGGTGATTAGCAGCAGAAAAGAGCTGAACAAGAACAAAGAAAATTATTCTTGTCTTTCTTGCCAAAAGCTAGATTGGGCAGAATTACAAGAAAGGGGAAGGCAAAGTCCTGGCGTGAGACTCCGACCTTGCTGGGTGTCAGCGTAACTACTGTTCTGTCTCTGTTTAGGATGAAGATACTGCAGTGTAATTGAGTTTCCTCTTAACAAGGTCTATTTTTAACTTTTATTTTATGAACTATAGTCATTCAAAATGCACAGGTATTGTGCTTCACTGATCATTCTAACAAATACTCCTTTTTCATAGTGCATATACTCACTGCTCTCCCTTTGACACAGCACCAGAGAGAACGTGGAGGCCTCAGTGTGTTGCCCAGGAGAGACTTTACCCAGGAGGGAGCTTGGGAATTCAACACAGAAGTGCTCCATGAGGCAGACCAGTGGGTGAACCTTCATTAATTAGCAAAATTAAACAGCAGTTGGCAAGCTGGGCTTCTCTTATCGTGGAAACATACTGTCAATATAGCACAAAGGTTGTCCAAAAAAGGAAAATATCATTAGAGGGAAAAAAAAAGGAGGAAAAAAAAAAAGAAAGAAAAAGTAATTGAAAATTAGTAACATGGAGTAGGTTCAGAAAAACATGGGAGAGGAAGCAGAAACTTTGTATCTACAGTGATCCCTGTTGCCCTCTGGACTGGATTTGAAACTTAAAATGTCTGTTTTCAACCAACTACATGTTGTGTATAGCATTGATTTTGCTCTTCTATGATGGCTACTTGATAATTTTTATCACAATTGAGAGATGCAGGGAGGTGAGAAAAGGCACAGAACAAAGACTGGTACTTTCAAAGTATCAAAGGTTTCATACTTTTATAATTACGGCACAAATGAAAAATGGTTTCAGTCCATTGACTTGTCTTAAGAGTAGCTGTCAAAATTGCTCTGGAATACAAAAGCCTATCCTCATCCAAATCAGCTGCAAATCTTCTTTATTAGAGAAGTATTATAACTTCTCATAGCACACACAGACCTACCACATAAATCAAAACAAGAAATGCTCCTCAGACAAAGCACTATATTCCAAGCTTTCAACGACCGATTGCTTTTCACTTTTTTTTTTTTTTTTTTTTTTTTTTTTCCCCACAGTAAATCACAGAGGTTTTGCTGGCTTGTCTTACTGAGTATAAATTTAAATACAGAATAATACGAAGTCATACCTTGATTAAATTATGTCAGTTTGAATATTGGGTTCACTGTTGGTTAGTTTCTTAAAATACTTTCATAACCAAGTAATTTCTTAGATTGTTAGCATGATTGTACTCAAGCATGATGTGTAGTCATGGTTGTTAGCATGATTGTACTCATGCTAGCACTTAAAAAATACTCAGTTTTTGATAGCCATGATACGACTATGCTCCCTAATACCAACTACTTTTGTTGTAATTAGAAGCAGTTTTATTCATGACTTCTGTTAATTCTGCATGTTGATCTTTAGTCATTGAGGGATAAATTGCAGTATTTCTGATTGATTATTTCCACACTATTAAGTGATTAAGATTAATTTCTTATTTAAGTTATGGGGGTTTACTATTTATGTTCACTGCTACATCTGTGTTTAGAGCTGCAAGATTTTCTAGTGCTGAAATACATACCAAACTGGAGAGCAAGGAGAAACAAGATGGATATAATTGGGTAAGAAGTGGAATTTGACTGACTACTTGTTGCCATTCAAGAAGGAAAAAAGTATTCAAGAAAGACAAGGTAAGGTTAATAATGGTACTAAAAGTACTTCTGATTGCTGAAGAACAAGAAGGAATTGGAAGAAAGTCTGCACGTACAGAAGGAAAACTATTTCAGTTATTCCCTCCTTTTCCATCACCTGATAAAACTTGCTTATTTCTGCTGCAGACCTGTGTGCATATGTGTATACAAAATGGTTTATTGGTTGATTCATAGGTATATAGCTATGTGTGTGAGCACATAAGTAATTCTGAAATGTCTTGTTAAGAATTTATTTAACGTATTTTAAAATTAATATATTATCAAATCATTCTTTTATTATCTTTCCCACTTCAAAATGTATCTTTCTTTAACCACAATAAATAAAAAGGCAGAAACACAAATGTCTCTTCCTCTACAGAGCACGAGTAGCTATACTTTCTGTAAATAAATTCAACATTTCTTACACCCTTGTTTTACAGTCAAAAAACTTACTGATAGATATATATGATTCACAAGAAATTAACATTAAGAGCACAAATAATTGCTCATGTGTATGTTTAAATGTCTTCTCCTTTTCTCAAAGTGGATAAATTTTGTATAAATTTTGAATCTGGATAAATTTTAATTTATAGGCAGTATTTCTTCAAGCAATGTACTGTGTTTTCTAAAGTAACTGGAAGGTGATTTGGGCTCCTGGCTACTCACCTGTGCAGATCCCCTATTTTCATGTACGATACACATAATGCAGTAAATTGATGCTATCATTTCTGTATTGGCTGCTAATTTATTCTCCAAAAATATCCCCACAAACACAATGCACACTCTACCACATCCAGCTTCTGCTGCAGAATAGGATACAAGAATTCATTTGTATACATATTTAACTTCACCTGGATAAGTATATTTTCATTAATGAGAGGTTGGAAACCTGGACAAATGGGAGTAGAAAATTACATCCAGAATTTGAGGAGAAGGATTTCCAGTGTTATTTCTGAACAGTGGTGACTTTGCAAGAGCCTCATCCAGAAGAGCTACCACAGCTGCTTTATCCAAATGTCTAGAATCTACTGTAATGGTGCTACAAGATTGGATCCTTTTTTATGTTATTGTCTTTGATTTCAAATGACAAAGAAAGCATGATGGATGTTGCAAACAATAAAGACATAATACCTATCTGTAACTTCAGTTCTGTTAAGGCAGCGTTTATAAATAGGTCTTTCAGTGCTTTCATCTAGATTGTTTACCTTGATCGTATCACTTCAGTTTCCAGCCTACAGCTCTTCAGGGCAGCGTGTTTACCTCTAGCTTTTCCAACCCCAAACTTAGACAGTTGTTTCTGAAAACAAATGTCTTCACAAGGTAACCGGCGCCCCCTTGTGTTCTTATTGCAGAGAGGCGAATCCGTGATAACACCAGCACATAATTCACTGCTTAATGCACCTTCCATTACCACAATTCTGACGTGATAGCAGGGAGCTGAAGGCTCACACCTGTTCCTCCACTAGCTGGCTATTGCCCACATGGGAAAAAAAAATGATTATCACAGCTATGCACACCTCATATTGTAATTTTCACAAACACCATCAGAAATCTTTGAGCTGAGCTCAGTTGAAATGAACTTTTGCCCCAGTATTTCTGTGGAACTACTGTTAACTTTCCAAGACGCAAAGAAATATCTCAAAAAGAGTTTTCATCCCATGTTCAACAGAGGGCAGGAAGTCTTCAATGGGTTTTTGAAATTTCTCATGTTTTTTTTTTTTTTTTCATCAAGCATTTATGCCTTGAAGTTGCACAGGAAATAGTGCAATAGCAGTGGAACAGTGTAAGTGCATTCAAAGCAGAATAAATACTCGGTGTGGAAAGAGTACAGCATTACTACCTGAATAAAAGCATGAATGATGCTTTATGTTTTACCATGTGAACAGTTCCCTTATTAAAAAAATTAGGGAGATTGCCAGCCCCTAAACTGCCCATAAATTAAGATTTTTCTCTGTTCTTGCTACCTTATAGAGGAAAATAGAATTCCATATCTTTTGCAAAGAGTTGTCTGTAGAAACTACCCAACAACTTCCGTGTTTAACAGAGAACTGTATGTTTCTGCAGCTTTTCAAAAAACACAGAATTATGTAGCATATACTGTTCTTATTGCACTGCAGCAATTCTGCAGGAATCCTTCAGTAAGGTCACCATTTTGTGTTTAATTTTATGGGCTTCTCTATGAATGAAGTCCATCTGTGTATACTGTACATGAATGTAACCATAGTATATCAACTTTTTATTTATGCTTATCTATGTAGATTTTGTAAATTTTGCAAGTAGAATCTTGAATAACCTTTCCACAGAAGAAGGATATTAGCAAAACAAGATAATTTTGAATCCAATTTAAATTCACAAGGTGATATATATATGTGTGCATATATATATAAATAAAGTATCAAAGTTTGTAGTAGATGAGTGACACAGAAAACATTATGTACTGTATGAGAGCTAACAGTAGTGCTGAATGCACTGATAAAGAGCTACAAATATATTTGAAGAACAAATTACTTCTGACCTTACTCAAAATTTATGCCATCTAGTGTTTATCAGGAATACAGCAATGTATGTGTGGTAAGGGATGAGTAGCATGCAGCCTGCTCTCGAAATCCAGGTGGGCCACAGTGCACCCAGCTGAGGACGTAGGTGTGCCTTCACATCTTCTAGCCTCCACTGCTGCGTGATGGAGTGCCAGCTTTACTGCTAGTGTTTATAATATGTTGTTAGGACGAAAGAAGTCCTACTTTATTTTTGTGCAATCAGTGCTGCTACAACAAAAGTGTTAATAAACTTAGAATCACAGTCCTTACTTACAAAAATGGCTTGAATAACACAACGTCCAGACGGAATTGGTCCATTGTTCAGGTGAGTTTACGCGTAGATTTTTTTTCTTTTTTTCAATAATAATAATAGAAAAAAAAAGGGGGGGGGGGGGGGGGGGGGGGGTCTCTGCTTGTTTGTAGAAAAATATCGCCCCCTGCTGGATTTGTAAGAATGACTCAATTTTTACCATTGTAAATGGGACATGAAGTTACAATAAAACCACAGTTTGTACGGAATCCTTATGGTAATTTCACCCTCCTGGACAGCTAAATTCTACCAGAACCAGTCTCCCACCCCGCCTCCTTAAGGGAAAGGGGTAGGGAAGAAAGTGTGATGAGAAAGGAAAAGGCTCACAGGTTAAGATAAGGAGAATTTAATTAAAGGGAAAAGAAAGAGAAAGAGAGAGAGAGAGAGAGACAGAGAGAAAAGGCTGTGCAGAAGTGAAGAGATAGAAGAAGCAATTATTCTCTATTTCCCATGAATGAGTGATGTTTAGCCATGTCCTGGGAAGCAAGGCCTCAGTATGTGTAACAATTATTTGGGAGGACAACTTGTCCTTGTCCTTGTCCTTGTCCTTGTCCTTGTCCTTGTCCTTGTCCTTGTCCTTGTCCTTGTCCTTGTCCTTGTCCTTGTCCTTCTCCCTCTCCTTCTCCTTCTCCTTCTCCCTCTCCTTCTCCTTTCTTTCCTTTTTCTCTTCTCCTTTTTCTTCCCCTTTTCCTTCTCTTTCTCCTTCCTTTTCTCTCTCTCCTTTCCCTTCTTTTCCATCCCTTTTCCCACATTTTATTGCTGAGTGTGACACCACATGGTATGGAATATTCCTTCGGTTATTTTAGCTCAGCTGCCCTAGTGATGCCTTCTCCCCACCTCTTGCCACCTCCAGCCTGCTGGCTTTGTCCAGCTGGGGAGAATCCTGATGCTGTGCCAGCACTGCTCAGCAATAGACACAACACTGGTGTGATACCAGCGCTGTTCTAGCTACAAGTGCAGAGCACAGCACTGTATGGGCTGCTGTTGGGAAAGTTAACTCCATCCCAGCCAGATGCAGCATAACCTCCACCTTTTACACCGTGCTATTTGTGTCATATTCAGATTCCACATACTCTAGTACATTTGTATGATCTGATCATTGTTCCATCCAACACACAGATATGTACATTCACATCACCACTATTCCCTGTCCTTAACAGATATGTTTTCCCCATCCTATAAGCCTCTCCCCAAAAGTCCATAAGAAGTGGCAAGGACTTTGGCCTCATTCTGCCAAGGTGGTCGCTCAGAACAGGAGAAGCAGGACTTCTGGATGCCAGCACTGCCTTAGCTTGAGTCAATGCTGCACTTTCCTGGTTCCTTGCAAAGATGACCTGTCATTGGTTCTGCAGTGTCTTCCTGCAACACATACATGTAATTCAGATTACAGACTATATTCTTCCCAAGATTAAATGTCCCTGAGGCACATACCTGATATCTCCACCCTTTCACATCACCTAAAAAGTGCACCCAGGTCCTTGGGCAAAGACAATCTCACGAATAGCTCTGCCTTTGTGACTCCTGATGTTCCCTTTCAGAAATCCTGCTGAATCCTGCGGTGTTCTGTGGGCAGCTCTGATTAGCCAAACTACTGCCATGTTCCCTCTGTACCGTAGTGAAAAGCTGGAAAATGACAATTTTAGGGCTATCTCTGGAGCTTGTGTACTTCAGCCTCCTACACATGATGAATGAGGTTTTAAGTTTTAGTCTGGAGAAGAGGAGGCTCAGGGGAGACCTTATTGTTCTCTGCAACTACTTGACAGGAAAGTGTGGGGAGCTGGGCGTCAGCCTCTTCTCACAGGTAACTAGTGATAGGACTAGAGGGAATGGCCTCGAGTTGTTCCAGGGGAGGTTCAGGTTGGAAATTAGGAGACTTTTCTTCTCAGAAAGAGCAGTCAGTCATTGGAACAGGTTACCCAGAAAGGTGGTGGAGTCACCGTCCCTGGGGGTGTTCAAGGAAAGGTTGGGTGTGTTGCTTAGGGACGTGATTTAGTGGGTGACATTGGTAGTAGAGTGATGGTTGGACTGGATGATCTTGCAGGTCTCTTCCAACCTTAATAATTCTGTGATTCTGTGTAAAACAACATTTTTGTTCTCACAGTTCTCCCCTTCCTTTCTTTTATAATTTGTTGATTTTTGCAAAACTCTCTCTAAGGTGTAATTTGGTAGATATCTTCCTCTTCTTCCCTTCCTTCGCTTTCCATCTCCTCTAATATCATCTTATTTGAGTAAGGTGGTGGCTCCATGGTCGTTTGTTTCAGTAGTGCTCTTTCAATTAACTGCTGGACCAGTTATCTCACACAGGAGATAATGTAACAACCAATGGGTGTCAAAACTCCTGCTACTATGATCAAGGATGTAAATATGGACATTACCATCACTTTCCATTTACCAAACCAAGGTTCCAACCATCCTGTGATGGAAGTGTCCCCGAGCTTTCTGAAAATTCATCAGCAAGGATGGTAAGCCTTGCAATGCTCTAGCTACTGTGTCATCTGGGACAGTGCTGTTGGGGATAGACGTGCAACAACGGTTGCCCAGTGTTACACACACATCTGCCTTCTGTGTGAGCATCATATCTAATCCTATTCTGGTTTCCCAAGCCATTCCACTGGTGGCATCTAGTTGCTCAGCAATTCCTCTTATTGCATCCCTTGTGTAACTTATGAATCTCTCGATTTCAATACATGTAATTGATCCAATCCATTTTTTGTTGATTATTACCCACCAGAACAGTGATGACTCAGACCTGCAGCAATTTGATTTCCGGCTTTGTGTTCATTGGGAACTCCTCTAGGAGTTCTGTGAATCTATGTATACTCCTTCATCAAATGGCATTCCTAAACTTCTTCTACTTCTTCTGGATACATGTGATGGTGCTCTTTCAAATGCCAGACTGAAAGGCATAGCTAACTGAACAAGTGCACTGATGCCTACCCAGTTAGATAGTAGGGTGGACCATAAGATCTTCCCTCCACAGAGTACCACCAGAAATCTGCCCTGGGGATCTCAAGTCTTGAGTAGTTTCCTATCAAGTCCTTGGTAAATTTCAGGGTCCCAGTGCACAACACAAATTCTCACAGATGCCGGGTAGCATTCACGCCGTGCAGTGAGAAGCAAGCTATATGGTTACCTACGGCTGTGGAGAATACAGGGGGAATCCTGGTATCTCTGACATGCAACGAGGGGAATAACAGAGAGACTTACAGGCCTCGTTTCCCCAGGCAGTCTTTTCTTGGTACAATGCAATCATACATTGCATCCCCTGGGAATCCTTGCTCCACTCCAATTGGAAGGGCACTATCTGGGCAAACAGTCACCCTGAGGCACAAGCATAGCAATTGCTGTGGTTGAGACTCTGGACTGTATATCTGACCAGGCATTCACATCCCCATAACCCATTTCAATTTCAAATGTTTGCCTCAGATCTTTTATTTCCTTAACTGTGACAACTGCTAGATTTTGAAGAGGACCTCCTGCTCCCTTCTCAAGCCTATCCCTGTTTTTAGTGACATTGGAAGACGGTTCCCACATAGCTATCCTAAATCTGTCTGCTGGACCTTTCCCTGTCACATTTGCTCTGAAACCAAAAGTATGGTTAATATGGTCATCAGCCTTATTAATTGTTATAATTATGAGATTACATTATAGAAGCTGACAGTTGGACTGAACAGTTCCTTTAAATATGCTAATTTGGCTCTTTAACCACTTTAAGGTATCACTTGGACTGGGTGTATACGTTCACACTTTACAAGTGGTTGTCCACCATACATTACTCCATCCTGGGCAAGGGGGTCCTTTAAACAAACCATTAGTCTTAGATTCAGGACAGAGAGATTTGTT
>NW_027076175.1:0-17175 GCF_963932015.1 Anas acuta | reverse complement strand
CCTGACCCCCCCACCCCGAGCCCCCAGCCCTTATTTTGCACCCCCCCCTTGAAGCTCAATCCCACAGCCCCTGCAGCGCCGCCAGCGCCTTGCAGCGCAGCACCCCCAGCACCCGCTGCAGGGGGCTGCAGGCGGCCGCCCCCCCCCGCGCCAGCTCCCAGGCCCTCCGCAGCTCGGGGGGGCGCAGCCGGTGGGCGCTCAGCAGGACCCCCCCGTAACAGCAGGGGTCCAGGGGGAAGCGGGTGGCCCCGGCCATGCGCGCCGAGTGCCGGGGGGCCACGCCGGCTCGGCGGGCGCACAGCCCCACGAAAACGTCCTCGGGTCCCACGGGGGGGACGCGGGGGGCCACCTCCAGCACCGCCAGCACGGCGGGGGCCGAGAGGACGTAGGCGCTGCCGCTGCAGTAGGGGGGGAAGGCGGCGGGGGGGTAAAGGGCGGCGGGGACGTGGTGGCGACCCCGGGGGTCCCGCTCGGGGCGCACGCGCCAATGGACGCGGCCCAGGTAAAGGCGGCGGGGGGGGGTCCGCCAGCCCCCCAGCAGGCTCAGCAGCCCCGGCACGTGCACGAAGGAATCGTCGTCGGCTTTGAGGACGAAGCGGGCGCCGGGGCAGTGGGCGGCCGCCCAGCCCAGCAGCAGCAAGGTTTTGGGGGTCAGGTTGGCGTAGGTGTCGGCGAAGGCGCCCTGCAGCACGTCGCCGTGCCGCCGAGCCTCCTCCTGCACCGCTGCGCCCACCGCCTCCCCCTCCACCGGCACCCCCAAACCGAAAAGGGTGCGGGTGGGGAGCCCCCCGAAATCCCCCGAGCCCCCCCAGGTGTCCCGCACCGCCTGGCGCTGGGCGAAATGCGCCGGGGCGCTGGGCACCAGCAGCAGAAGGAAGGGAGAGGGGGTCCCGCAGCCGGGGGGGGACACGAGGACGGGGATGCCGGCCAGGATGGGGAGGGGGGCGCCGCCTGCGGGGGCCGTCAGGTTGGGGGGGGGCGCGCTGAGCGCGGGGCTGTCACCCCCAGGGATGCCCACAGCCGCTGCATTGCTTGCAAGGTGGGCACTGCCTGCAATGCCTGCAGCATTTGCAAAGGATGCACTGTTTGCAATGTGCAAACTGTTTGCAATTTCTGCAGCGTTTGCAATTCCTGCACCAGCTCCAAGGCCTGTGCCGATTGCAAAGCCTGCATCGCTTGCAATGCCCCCGCCGTTTGCAAAGCCCACCCCGTTTGCAATGCCCGCATCACTCGCAAAGCCCCCCCCTTTTGCAAAGCTCCCACCATTTGCAAACCCTGCCCCATTTGCAATGCCTAAACCGTTTGCAAACCCCGCACCGTTTGCAAACCCTGCCCCGTTTGCAAACCCTGCCCCGTTTGCAAACCCTGCCCCGTTTGCAAACCCTGCCCCGTTTGCAAACCCTGCCCCGTTTGCAAACCTTGCCCCATTTGCAAACCCTGCCCCATTTGCGAACTCTGCCCCATTTGCAATGCCTGCACCATTTGCAATGCCTAAACCTTTTGCAAATCCCTGCACCATTTGCAAACCCCACTCCATTTGCAACCCCCCCACCATTTGCAACCCCCCCCCAATTTGCAATGCCCCACCCATTTGCACCCCCTTCCCCCCCCGCCCCCTCCCAGCCCCCCCTCTCCAGCCCCGCGGCCAGCAGTGCCGCCAGCAGCTCCTCGCTGCCCCCGCTGCCCACCCCCAGCGCCAGCCCCAGCAGCAGCCCCAGCCCCAGCCCCAGCCCCGCCGCCCTGCGCAGCGCCCGCCGGCCCGGCCGCCGCCTCCGGCACATCCCCGCCGATCTATGGGGGGCGTGGCCTGGGGAGGGGGCGTGGCCTGGGGGTGGGCGTGGCCTGGGCTAAGTGGGCGTGGCCAGAGCTGGTGGGGGGCTATAGGAGTCTATGGGGGTGGGCGTGGCTTGTGCTGGGGTGGGCGTGGCCAGAGGGTGGGTGGGCGTGGCTTAGGGCTGGGGGCGTGGCCAGAGCGGAGTGGGCGTGGTCTGGGCTGGTAGGGGACTGGGAGAGCCTATGGGGTGGGCGGGGCTAGGGGCGGGGTGGGCGTGGCCTATCGAGTGGGCGTGGCCAGCTGGGCGGTTGGGCGTGCTCATTGGCTGAGTGGGCGTGGCTAGGGGTGGAGGGGGCGTGGCCTGAGCTGAGTGGGCGTGGCCATAGCGGGCTGACTGTACCAGGCAGGGGGCGTGGTCTGAGGGGGGTGGGCGTGGCTTGAGGGTGGTGGGCGTGGCTTGAGGGAGGTGGGCGTGGTTTAATGGGGGCGTGGCTCAGAGCGGGGTTGGCGGTTGGGGTGCGCGCAGCGCGCATGCGCGGGGAGGGGGGGGGCGGGGGTTTGGGTCACGTGGGGGGGTTTGGGTCACGTGGGGGGGGGGAGGGCGGGGCCTGCGCGGAGCCGGGCGTGGGGAGCGCCGAGAGGTGGGGGGGGGAGGGGAGCGGGGGGGGAGGGGGGGGTTTTTGGGGTTTTTGGGGGGTTTTTGGGGTCCCAGCCGTGGCCGTGACCCCCCCCCTCCCTGTGCCCTCCCCCCCCCCCAGCCCAGCCATGGCGGAGCAGATCCAGAAGAAGCTGCAGGGGGAGCTGGAGAAGTACCAGCAGCTGCAGAAAGGTACGGGGCGGGAGGGGCCCCCCCGAAACCCCCCCAAAAAACCCCCCAAAAACCCCCCGAAAACCCCCCCATATCCCCCCCATAACCCCCTATAACGCCCCATAACTCCCCCACAACGCCCCACAACGCCCCATAACCCCCCCACGGCCTCCCCCCCCACCCCTTACCCCCCCATAACCCCCCCCCAAACCCATACCCCCCCCATAACCCTCCCACAGCCCCCCCCAACCCCCTGTACCCCATTAATCCCCCAGAGCCCCCTCTTTATCCCCACCCCCACCCCATAATCCCATCCCCCCCACCCCATAACCCCCATCTTCACCCACCCACACCCCATAACCTCATTTCCCCCCCCATACCCCATAATCCCCCATTTTCTGCCCCCCATAACCCCCATCTCCCCCCCCCGTACCCCATAATCCCCCCATAATCCCCCCATCACCTCTCCATCCCATAACCCCCGTTTTACACTCCATACCCTATAACCCCCCCCACACACCCCCATCCCCCATATCCCCCATTATTCACCCCATAACCCCCCATTGCCCCCCCCCCAGACCCTATAACCCCCCCACATCCCCCCATCCCCTATAATTCCCCATTATTCACCCCCATAACCCCCCCCATACCCCATAACCCCCTCCCATCCCCTATAACCCCCCCCCATCATACCCCCCATCCCCTATAATCCCCCATTATTCACCCATAACCCCCATTGCCCCCCCCAGACCCTATAAACCCCTCCAACACCCCATAACCTCCCCACACCCCCCCATCCCCCACTCCCCACCCCATCCCCCCCAACCCCATATCCCCCCCATAACCCCATACCCCACCCCATAACCCCCCATGACCCCCCCAGACCCTATAACCCCCTCCCATACCCCATAACCCCCCCACCATCCCCCCATACCCCATATCCCCCCCCCAGACCCTATAACCCCCTCCCATACCCTATAACCCCCCCCAAACCCCATATCCCCCCACAGCCCCCACTCCCCACCCCCCCACCCCCAACCCCATATCCCCCCCCCATAACCCCATACCCCACCCCATAACCCCCTACACATCCCATTACCCCCCCACACCCCGTTTTTGGGGCAAACCCCCCCAGATTTTGTGTTTCTCTCCCCACACCCCAATTTCGGGGCAAATCACCCCAAAATTTTGTGTGTGCCCCCCCCCAAAAAGACCTCAGCAAGTCGGTGGCGGCGCGGCAGAAGCTGGAGGCGCAGCTGACGGAGAACAACATCGTCAAGGAGGTGAGCCCCCCCAAAAAAAAAACCAAAAACAACCCGAAAACAACCCCAAAAAAATTGAAACACTCTAAAAACCATGAAATTGCCCCAAAAAATCAGGAGCTGGAGCTGCTGGACGACACCAACGCCGTCTTCAAGCTGATGGGGCGGTGCTGGTGCGGCAGGACATGGAGGAGGCCAGGGCCACCGTGGCCAAGCGCCTGGCGTACATCACCGGGGAAATGTGGGTATTTGGGGGGGGGGTTTTGGGGGTGCCCCCCCCCGGTAATTAACGCTAATTAACTCTAATTAACCCCCCCCCGCAGCAAGCGCTACGAGCAGCAGATGCAGGAGATGGAGCAGAAGGCGGAGCAGCGGCGCGAGGCGCTGGCCAGGCTGCAGCAGGACCTGCAGCGGGCGCAGGGCAAGGGGTAAAATGGGGGGGGGACACCCCAAAACGCCCCCCCCTTTAAAAAAAAATAATTAAAAATTAAAAAAATAATTAAAAAAAAAATTAAAAATTTAAAAAAAAGTCATTAAAACGCACCGATTTTCACACCCGCGGGGCGTAGTGTCTTTATTGCCGTAGTGTTGACCCCCCCCCAAATTTCCCACCCCCCTAAATTAAAATAAAGCCCAAATTTTGCCCCCCCCCCCAAAAAAAAATAATTAAAACAAAGCCCGGGTCAGCTTGCGCCCGGTGGCTTTGATTTTGGGGAAGGTGGCGCTGAGCTCGGGACCCCCCGGGGGGGGGCGGCCGCTCGGGGTCGTCGTCCCCCCCCCAGGGTGCTGGCGGGGCCGGAGGGCGAAATCCAGGCTGGCGGCGCTCATGGCGTAGAAAACGTTGGCGGAGGGCGGCAGGAGGAGCTCTGCGGGGGGATTTTTGGGGTTAATTCGGGGGAATTTGGGGCATTTTTATGATTTTTTTACTAAAACCCCCAAAAACTCACCGCGGTCCTCGGGGAGGAGCTGCACCAGCTGGAAGCGGGGGCCGCAGCCCCCTCCTGCCCGTGCTTCTCCAGCACCTTGGCCACCACGGCGGGGGTCTTGTCCTGGCTGGTAATCTGCGAACCCCCAAAATCGGCGTTTTTTTCACCCAAAATTCGTTGTTATTTTTTTTTGGGGTGGGAAAAGGGAATTTTTGGGGTCTCACCAGGATGCTCTTGTAGAGGCTGCCGTTGTGCAGCTCCATGCGCGCCCGGATGATGCGGCACTCGCAGGGGGGCACGGCCGAGCCGCAGGACGCCGAGCGCCGGTGGCCCCTGGGGGGGGGGCTCGGGGCATGGCCGGGGGGGGGGGACAACGACCCCGGTGTGGCGGGGGGGGGGGACAACGGGGGACAGGGGGGTGGTGGTGGCCGCGGCTTCGTCCAGCGCCGACACCGACGGCCACTTGATGTGCTGGGGGGGGGGGGGAAAAAAAGGTTGGGGGGGGGTTTAGGGTCATGCTGAGGGTGCCCCCCCCCCCTCCCCATATTTTTTAATTTTGGGGGGGGTCTCACCTGGGCCAGGCGCGGCAGCAGCTGGGAGGTGCCCCGGGGGGGGGTGACGAGGAGGGCGGGGGGGGCAGGGGGGGAGCAGGGCTGGTCCCAAGACACCAAGGGGGTCCCCACGGAGGTCAGGAGCCTGCAAGGGGAATGGGGGGGGATATAGGGGGGGGGTACAAAGGGGGTGACCCCCCCCCGCACCCCAATTTTCTCTCCCCCCCTCCCCCCCCAGACCCACTCACTCTGTGCAGTGCGTGATGACCAGCGAGGGCTTGGGGGGGCGCGGGGGCGGCGTGTCCCCGGGGGGCTCGATGGCACAGGAGAGGCTGTGGCTGTGGGGACACGGGGGGGGGACACAGGGGGACATGTGGGGCAGGGGGTGCCACCAACCCCATAGGGACATGCCCCCATAGCCCATAGGACCATGCCACCCCCCCACGGGGCCCCACCAGCACCCCATAAGGCCCCCACCCCACAGGGCCCTGCCACCACCCCATAGGGATGTCACCACCCCATAGGGACATCACCACCCCACAGGGCCTTGCTACCACCCCATAGGGACATGTCACCACCCCATAGGGATGTCACCAACCCCATAAGGCCCCACCACCACCCCAAAGGGATGTCACCAACCCATACGGCCCCAGCACCACCCCACAGGGACATCACCACCCCACAGGGCCTGCCACCACTCCATAGGGACATGTCCCACACCCCATAGGACCATGCCACCACCCCATAAGGCCCCAGCACCACCCCATAGGGACGTCACCACCCCATAAGGCCCCGCCACCACCCCACAGGGCCCTGCTACCACCCCATAGGGATGTCACCAACCCCATAAGGCCCTGTCACCACCCTATAGGCCATTCTACCACCCCATAAAGCCCCGCCACCACCCCACACGGCCCTGCCACCACCCCAAAGGGACATCACCACCCCAAAAGGCCCTGTCACCACCCCATAAGGCCCTGTCACCACCCACAGGGACGTCACCACCCCATAAGGCCCCGCCACCACCCCACAGGGCCCTGCCACCACCCTATAGGGACATTCTACCACCCCACAAGAACCTACCACCACCCCATAAGGCCCCACCATCACCCCATAGGGGCATAACCACCCCATAAGGCCCCGCCACCACCCCATAGGAACCCGCCACCACCCCACAGGGATGTCACCACCCTATGAGGCCCTGCCACCACCCCATCAGGCCCCGCCACCACCCCATAGGGACATAACCAACCCCATAGGGACGTCACCAACCCCATAGGGCCCTGCCACCACTCCATAGGGACATGTCCCACATCCCATAGGACCAAGCCACCACCTCATAAGGCCCCACCACCACCCCATAGGGCTGTCACCACCCCATAAGGCCCTGTCACCACCCCATAAGGACATTCTACCACCCCATAGGACCATCACCACCACCCCATAAGGCCCCACCACCCTATAGGACCATGCCACCACCCCACAGGGCCTTGTCACCACCCCATAGGGACATGTCACCACCCCATAAGGCCCTGCCACCACCCCACAGGGCCCTGCCACCACCCTATAGGGACATCCTACCACCCCATAGGAACCTACCACCACCCCATAAGGCCCCACCATCACCCCATAGGGACGTCACCACCCCATAAGGCCCCACCACCACCCTATAGGGACATTCTACCACCCCATAGGACCCTGCCACCACTCCATAAGGCCCCACCATCACCCCATAGGGACGTAACCACCCCATAAGGCCCCGCCACCACCCCACAGGGCCCTGCCACCACCCCATAGGGCTGTCACCACCCCCTAAGGCCCCGCCACCACCCCATAGGGCCGTGTCCCCCCCCGTCCCACCTCTGAGCCTCGGGCAGGGCCCGCAGCGCCCGCAGCCATCGGCGGAAGCGGGGCCGGGGCTGCAGGCGGTAGCGGCGACACGAGGCCTGCAGGACACGGACCTGGGACAGCACCTCGAACTCCTGCGGGGACACCGCGATGGGGACACGGGGACGGGGGGGGGGGTTGGGGACACGGGGACGGGGTGTGGGGACATAGGGATGGGGTTAGGGACATGGGGATGGGGCGTGGGGACATGGGGACATGGGTATGGGGTGTGGGGACAGGATATGGGGACATGGGGAGTGTGTGGGGACATGGGGACGGGGTTGGGGACACAAGGATGGGGTGTGGGGACATGGGGATGGGGTTGGGGGACATGGGGATGGGGTTGGGGACACAAGGATGGGGTGTGGGGACATGGGGATGGGGTTGGGGACATGGGGACGGGGTGTGGGGACGTGGGGAGTGTGTGGGGACATGGAAATGGGGTTGGGGACACAGGGATGGGGTTGGGGACATGGGGATGGGGTGTGGGGATGTGGGGACTGGGTGTAGGGACACAGGGATTGGGTGTGGGGACATGGGGATGGGGCATGGGGACACGGAGACGGGGTGTGGGGACATGGGGATGGGGTTGGGGGACATGGGGATGGGGTGTGGGGATGTGGGGATGGGTGTGGGGACACAGGGATGGGGTTGGGGACACTGGGATGGGGTGTGGGGACATGGGGACATGGTGTTGGGACACGGGGATGGGGTGTGGGGACACACGGATGCGTCTGGGTGGGGGGCTGGTGACAGGGGCATGGGACACAACAGGGGACAGGGATAGGGACTGGGGACAGGGGACAAGAAACACGAGAGGGAACAGGGCTGGGGGACAGGGGACAAGGGATGGGGACACTACAGGGGGCTGGGGGACAGGGGACGGGGACAGGGATAAGGGATGGGGACAGGGACAGGGGACGGGGACAGGGGACAGGGACAGGGGACAGGGACAAGGATAAGGGATAAGGGATGGGGACAGGGATGAGGGATGGGGACAAGGACAGGGGACAAGGATAAGGGATGGGGATGGGGTCAGGGGACAGGGACAGGGGATGGGGACAGGGACAGGGATAAGGGATGGGGATGGGGACAGGGGACAGGGATGGGGACAGGGGACGGGGACAGGGCCCCACCTTGCGGCGCTTCTCAAAGTTGATCCAGCCGTTCTGCAGGAGAGGGACACCGCCATCAGCCTGGGGACACCCCTGTCCCCAAGGACACCCCCTCCCCCAGGTCTGGGGACACCCCGCTGTGTGTCCCCCCCCCCCATGGGGACACGTCCCCACCTCCAGCTCGTCCTTCATGGCTGCGTCCAGCATCACCAGGTCGCGGAGGAAGGTCCCCAGGTAGGGGACAACCCCCTGGAGGAGAGGGGACAAGAGGTGAGGGCGCGGTGGCCGCTGTCCCCGTTGTCACCCCCCCCCCAAATTGTCCCCTTGTCCCCATCCCTCACCACGGGGCGCTGGTCCGAGGGGCGGCGTGGCTGGCGGCGCGGGGTGGTGTCCTGCGGGGTGTCCTGGGGGGGACATGGGGACACGGGGGGACATCAGGGGGGAGGTTGGGGACAGCTGGGTGTGGGGGACAGGGGATGTGGGGCTGGGATGGGGACAAGGGACAAAGGATGTGGTTGGGGACATGGGATGGGGACCAGGGACAAGGGATGGGGATGGGGGTAAGGATGGGGACAAGGGACAAAGGACCATGGTTGGGGACATGGGATGGGGACGGGTACTGGGGACAAGGGACAGGATGGGGGGCAAGGATGGGGACAAGGGACAAAGGATGTGGTTGGGGACATGGGATGGGGACCGGGGACAAGGGATGGGGATGGGGACAAGGGATGGGGATGGGGGCAAGGATGGGGACAAGGGACAAAGGACGTGGTTGGGGACATGGGATGGGGATGGGGACAAGGGACAGGGTTGGGGACAAGGGACAGGGCTGGGGACAAGGGACAGGGTTGGGGACATCACCGGGGACAAGCGTGGGGACAGCGGCAAGGGGCAGAAATTGGGACAAAGGAAGGGAGATTGGGACAAAAGACGGGGATGAGGAAAAGCGGCAGGGTTGGGGACAAGGGACAAAGGTTTGGGGACAAGGGACAGGGTTGGGGACAAGGGACAGGGTTGGGGACAAGGGACAGGGTTGGGGACAGACCTGGAAGAGCAGCTGGCGGCTGGCGCTGTAGTTGTCCTGCTCGGAGCAGATGGCGCTGAGCTCCTCGTAGCTCCGCTGGGCGTCCCTGCGGGGACAGGGGCTGAGCGTGTCCCCGTCCCCTGTCCCCTTGTCCCCTTGTCCCTTTGTCCCCTCGTCCCTTTGTCCCCTTGTCCCCGTACCGGCCGATCTCCTCCCAGCTGTGCTTGAGCCGGTGCACGGGGCTGGACTGCAGCGCCGAGACGATGGCGCAGAGGGACGAGAAGTTGCGCAGCGCGCGGCACTCCTGGGGACACACGGGGACTGTCACCCCCCCCCACGGGGACACCCCCACGGGGCGCCCCAGGACCCCCCCCTTAGGGATGGGGACACCGCCAGAGGGGTCACTGCCAGGGGGGGTGTCCCATGTGGGGCACCGCCGTGGTGGTTGCCGCCACTGGGGTCACCTCTGTTGGGGACATCTCCGTTGGGGACACCTCTGGTGGGGACACCCCCACTGGGGACACCTCCATTTGGGACACCTCCTTTGGGGTCACCTCCCTTGGGTCCATTGGGGTCACCTCCCTTGGGGTCACTTCCATTGGTGTCACCTCTATTGGGGCCACCTCCACTGGGGTCACCTCCATTGGGGGCAACTCTACTGGGGACAGCTCCACTGGGGACAAGGTCACCTCCATTGGGGTCACCTCCCTTGGGGCCAACTCCATTGGGTCCATTGGGGTCACCTCCCTTGGGGTCACCTCCCTTGGGGCCACCTCCCTTGGGTCTATTGGGGCCACCTCCCTTGGGGTCACTTCCATTGGGGTCACCTCCATTGGGGCCACCTCCATTGGGGTCACCTCCATTGGGGTCACTTCATTGGGTCCATTGGGGTCACCTCCATTGGGGTCACTTCTATTGGGGCCACCTCCCTTGGGGGTCACCTCCATTGGGGTCACCTCCCTTGGGGTCACTTCATTGGGTCCATTGGGGTCACCTCCACTGGAGTCACTTCTATTGGGGCCACCTCCCTTGGGGGTCACCTCCCTTGGGGCCACCTCCATTGGGGTCACCTCCATTGGGGTCACTTCCCTTGGGGCCATCTCCATTGGGGTCACTTCCATTGGGGCCACTTCCCTTGGGGTCACCTCCATTGGGGTCACCTCCCTTGGGGCCACTTCCATTAGGGTCACTTCCATTGGGGCCATCTCCATTGGGGCCACCTCCATTGGGTCCATTGGGGTCACCGCCATTGGGGCCACCTCCATCGGGGCCACCTCCATCGGGGTCACCTCCATTGGGGTCACTTCCATTGGGGTCACCTCCCTTGGGGCCACTTCCATTGGGGTCACCTCCACTGGGATCACTTCCATTGGGGTCACGTCCCTTGGGGTCACCTCTATTGGGGCCACCTCCCTTGGGTCCATTGGGGCCACCTCCCTTGGGTCCATTGTGGTCACCTCCATTGGGGTCACTTCCATTAAGGTCACTTCCATTGGGGTCACCACCCCACCCCCCCCAGAACCCACCCCCTCCCGTCCCCCGTCCCCCCGTCCCCTCCCCGCTGACCTCGGCCACGCGGATCCACTTCTCCAGCAGGCGCGGCGCGCTGGGGGGGCCGCAGCCCCGCGCCCCCCAGGCAGGAGCGCACCACGGCCCCCGCCAGGCGGTTGAACTGGCGCACGGTGGCGCGGACGCTGGGACAGGCGCGCTCCTGTCCCTTCTTGTCCCGCTGCGACCACAGCGCCCCCAAGCACTCGTAGGGCACCAGGCGGACGAAGAGGTCCTGGGGACATCAAGGGACAATGGGGTCGGGGGGGGGTGGGGGCGTGGGGGTGGGGGGTTGGGGGACATGGTGTGGAGATGGGGACATCAAGGGACATGGGGACATGGGGACGGGGAGTTATGGGGTTGGGGGACACGGTGTGGAGATGGGGACATGGGGACATTGGGGACGTGGGGACAGGGAGTTATGGGGTTGGGGGACATGGGGACACGGTGTAGAGATGGGGACATGGGGATGGGGAGTTATGGGTTGTAGGACGTGGGGACATGGTGTGGAGATGGGACATCAAGGGACATGGGGATGGGGACATGGAGATGGGGACATGGGGGACATCAAGGGACATGGGATCGGAAGGACGTGGGGACACAGCATGGAGATGGGGACATGGGGACGTGGGGACGGGAGTTATGGGGTTGGGGGACATCAGGACAGGGTGTGGAGATGGGGACATCGAGGGACATGGGGATGGAGGGACATGGGGACATGACATGGGAATGGGGACATGGGGACATGGGGCATGGGGATGGGGAGTTATGGGGTTGGGGGGACATGGGGACATGACATGGAGATGGGGACATGGGGACGTGGGGACGTGGGACAGGGAGTTATGGGGTTGGGGGACATGGTGTGGAGATGGAGACATGGGGACATTGGGGACATGGGGATGGGGAGTTGTGGGGTTGGGGGACATGGGGACATGGTGTGGAGATGGGGACATCATGGGACATGGGGATGGAGGGACATGGGGACATGGGGATGGGGAGTTATGGGGTTGGGGCACATGGGGACAAGGTGTGGAGATGGGGACATGGGGACACGGCGTGGAGATGGGACATGGGACATGGGGACATTGGGGACGTGGGGACGGAGAGTTATGGGGTTGGAGGACATGGGGACATGGTGTGGAGATGGGGACATGGGGACGTGGGGACACAACACTGACATGGGGACATCGAGGTACATTAGGGATGGTTTTCTTTGGGATACAGGATTTGGGGCTTTTTTGGGGGGTGGAGGATTTTTGGGGTGTTTTATGGGGGACACAGGACTTTCAGGGTGCAGTTTGGGGGGGATTTGGGGTATACGGGACATTTGGGATACAGTTTTGGGGGACACAGAATTTTGGGGTACATTTTTTGGGGGATACAGGACTTTTGGGTGCATTTTTTCAGGATAAGGGATTTTTGGGGTAGTTTTTTTTTAAGACTCCGGGATTTTGGGGGGAGTGCGGGACTTTTGGGGTGCCTCTTTTTTGGGGTGCTCACCGCCTCCATCAGCGTCAGCTGCTCGGCCACCTCCTGCGCCTGGAAGGCGAGGATGTCCAGGGGGTCGGCGTCCCCGTCCCCGTCCCCGTCCCCGTCCCGTCCTCGTCCCCGTCGGGCTGTGGGGTGGGGGGCTCGGGGGGGGCTCCCCGCAGGTTCTCCAGGCGCCGCCCCGCTTCCGAGCCCGGTTCCAGGACCCCCATCAGGCGCTCGGCCAGGGGGGCGGCGGGGGGGCCCCCGAAATCTTCGGGGTACCCGTCCAGCCAGGCGCCGAGCAGCGCCGCCAGCGCCCTGCGGGGACACCGAGAGGGACGGGGACAGGGACGGGGTGGAAATGGGGACGGGACATGGGGACAGGGACATGGGGACGGGGTCGTCACTCACCCCTTGGCCTCAGCCACCTCCGGGGAGTTGGGGGCTGCCGAGAGCCCCCCCATTTCTTCCAGCCTGGGGGGACACGGGGAGGGGGTCAGAGCTAATAAATGTCCCCAATAAATGTCCCCAAGACCCCATATAATGTCTCCAAGACCCCATATAATGTCTCCAAGACCCCATACGATGTCCCCAAGCACCCACAAAATATCCCAAAGACCCCCCCACAAAGCTCCCAGCCCCCCCCAACGTCCCCAAGCCCCCCCACAACGTCCCCAAGACCCCATGTAATGCCCCCAAGACCCCAATAAATGTCCCCAAGCACCCACAAAATATCCCAAAGCCCCCCCCAATGTCCCAAGTCCCCCCAACATCTCCAAGCCCCCCAACAACGTCCCAAGTTCCCCCACAATGACCCCAAGACTCCACGTAACGTCCCCAAGACCCCATGCGATGTCCCCAAGCACCCACAAAATACCCCCAAGCCCCACCCCCAACGTCCCCAAGCCCCCACAACGTCCCCAAGCCCCCATGTGATGTCCCCAAGCACCCACAAAATATCCCCAAGCCCCCCACAATGTCCCCAAGCCCCCATGTAACATCCCCAAGACCCCATGAAATGTCCCAAAGCACCCACAAAATATCCCAAAGCCCCCCCCCCAATGTCCCCAAGCCCCCGAACATCCCCAAGCACCCCCACAATGTCACCAAGACCCCATGTAATGTCCCGAAGACCCCATGCGATGTCCCCAAGTGCCCATAAAATATTCCCAAGCGCCCCCCCCAATGTCCCAAGCCCCCCAACTATGTCCCCAAGCCCCCACGTAACATCCCCAAGACTCCATACGATGTCCCCAAGCGCCCATGTAACGTCCCCAAGCCCCCATGCAATGTCCCCAAGCACCCACAAAATATCCCAAAGACCCCCCCAACGTCCCCAAGCCCCCCCCAGTGTCCCCAAGTCCCCCCCAACGTCCCCAAGCCCCCATGTAACATCCCCAAGCCCCCATGCGATGTCCCCAAGCACCCACAAAACATCCCCAAGCCCCCCCACAATGTCCCCAAGCCCCCATGTAACGTCCCCAAGTCCCCCCACAATGTCCCCAAGACCCCATATAATGTCTCCAAGACCCCATACGATGTCCCCAAGTGCCCACAAAATATCCCAAAGACCCCCCAAAGCCCCCAGCCCCCCACAATGTCCCCAAGCCCCCAATAAATGTCCCCAAGACCCCATGCGATGTCCCCAAGTACCCACTAAATATCCCAAAGCCCCCCCCAACGTCCCCAAGCCCCCCCCAACATCCCCAAGCCCCCCCACAATGTCCCCAAGCCCCCCAACAACGTCCCCAAGTTCCCCCACAATGACCCCAAGACCCCATGTAACGTCCCAAGACCCCATACAATGTCCCCAAGCGCCCATGTAACGTCCCCAAGCCCCCCCCACAACGTCCCCCAGTCCCCCCACAATGTCCCCAAGACCCCAGTAAATGTCCCCAAGACCCCATGCAACATCCCCAAGCACCCACAAAATATCCCAAAGCCACCCCCAATGTCCCCAAGCCCCCCCACAATGTCCCCAAGACCCCATGCGATGTCCCAAGTGCCCATAAAATATTCCCAAGCGCCCCCCCCAATGTCCCCAAGCCCCCCAACTATGTCCCCAAGCCCCCATGTAACATCCCCAAGACCCCATGCAATGTCCCCAAGACCCCATGCAATGTCCCCAAGCCGCCCCACAACACCCCAAGACCCCCAAATGTCCCCAAGCACCCACAAAATACCCCCAAGCCCCCCACAACGTCCCCAAGCCCCCCCCAAGGTCCCCAAGTCCCCCACAACGTCCCAAGCCCCCATGTAACGTCCCCAAGCCCCCCCACAATGTCCCCAAGACCCATGCGATGTCCCAAAGCACCCACAAAATATCCCAAAGACCCCCCCAAAGTCCCCAGCCCCCACAACGTCCCCAATCCCCCCCACAATGTCCCAAGACCCCATATAATGTCCCCAAGCCCCCATGCGATGTCCCCAAGCACCCACAAAATATCCCAAAGACCCCCCTCAACGTCCCCAAGCCCCCCCCAACGTCCCCAAGCCCCCCCAAACGTCCCCGCGCCCCCACCTGGCGAGCAGCAGGCGCAGGACGTCGTGGGGCCGGGTGAAGGCACGGAAGGTGGCGAGGAAGGTGGGGACGAAGGCTGCGTCCCCGCGGGCGGGGCCTCCAGCAGGTGCCGCACCAGGCGAGGGAGGGGGGCGGCGCGCAGCAGGCGGGCGGGGGGCGCCCCAGGGCGGGGGGCCAGGGTGAAGACGGCGTCGTCCTCGCGCACCTCCGCCTGCACCGCGGGGCCGGGGCACCGGGTGGTGGCACCGGGTGGTGGCATCACCCCATGGCACCCATCGCCCCCAGTGGCACCCATTGACCCCCAATGGCACCCAACAGCACCCATTGCCCCCCCAGATGATGTCATTGACCCCCAATGACCCCCATTGACCCCCAATGGCACCCAGCACCCAATGGCACCCATTGCTCCCCAATGGCACCCAACAGCACCCACTGCCCCCCCAGATGATGTCATTGACCCCCAATGACCCACATTGACCCCCATTGACCCCCATTGACTCCCATTGACCCCCAATGGCACCCATTGCCCCCCAGATGATGTCATTGACCCCAATGACACCCGTTGACCCCCAATGGCACCCAGCACCCAACGGCACCCATCACCACCCAATGGCACCCATTGACACCCAATGGCACCCAACAGCACCCACTGCCCCCCCAGATGATGTCATTGACCCCCAATGGCACCCATTGACCCCCATTGACCCCCAATGGCACCCATCACCACCCAATGGCACCCACTGACCCCCAATGGCACCCAACAGCACCCATTGCCCCCTCAGATGATGTCATTGACCCCCAATGACACCCATTGACCCACATTGACACCCAATGGCACCCATCGCTACCCCACGGCACCCAACAGCACCCACTGCCCTTGCAGATGACATCATTGACCCCCAATGACCCCCATTGACCCCCAATGGCACTCAGCACCCAACAGCACCCATCACCACCCAATGGCACCCAACAGCACCCACTGCCCCCCAGATGATGTCATTGATCCCCAATGACCTCCATTGACCCCCAATGGCACCCAACACCCAATGGCACCCATCCCCACCCAACTGCCCCGACCAGTGCCCCCCAGTGGGACCAACAGCACCCATTGGCCCCCAGCTGAACCCATTGACACCCAATGGCACCCAACAGCACCCACTGCCCCCCCAGATGACATCATTGACCCCCAATGGCACCCAACACCCAACGGCACCCAACACCCCCCAATGGCACCCAGCACCACCCAATGGCACCCAACACCTCTAAATGGCACCCAACACCCAACAGCACCCATCACCACCCAATGGCACCCATTGCTCCCTAACGGCACCCAACAGCACCCACATTGACCCCCCAGATGATGTCATTGACCCCCAATGACCCCCATTGACCCCCAATGGCACCCAGCACCCAACACCACCCAATGGCACCCATTGCCCCCCAGTGGCACCCAACAGCACCCATTGCCCCCCCAGATGATGTCATTGACCCCCAATGACACCCGTTGCTCCCCAGTGGCACCCAACAGCACCCATTGCCCTTAATGGCACCCAACTGAACCCATTGCCCCCCAGTGGCACCCAACTGAACCCACTGCCCCCCAGCACCCAACAGCACCCAACACCCCCCAATGGCACCCAGTGGCACCCATTGCCCCCCAGTTACACCCACTGCCCTACAGTGGCACCCAACACCACCCACCGCCTCCCAGTGCCACGCCCCACCCCCCGCGATGTCCCCACGGCCCCCCACCCCCACCCCGCTCTCACCTGGGGAGGGTCCTCGTCGGGGGGGCAGGGCCGGTAGGAGCTGAGCACCACCCCCGGCTCCTGGCCCAGGGGGGGCCGGGCCCCCTCCAGCAGCGCCCGCAGCGCCCGCGGGAGCATGGGGCGCCCCACGGCTCCGACCCACGGCTCCGACCCACGGCTCCGACCCACGGCGCGGTCAGCCCCACGGCACGGGCATGGTGGGGGGGGGGGCCTGGGCGAGAGGGGGGGCCCTCAGCACCCGCTGGCTGCCCCACAGCATCCCAGTGGTGCTCCCAGTGCTCCCAGTGCTGCCCCACAGCATCCCAGTGGTGCTCCAGTGCTCCCAGTGCTGCCCCATAGCATCCCAGTGCTCCCAGTGACACACCACTGCATCCCAGTGATGCCCCATAGCATCCAGTACTCCCAGTGAAGTCCCATAGCATCCCAGTGGTGCTCCCAGTGCTGTCCCATAGCATCCCAGTGGTGCTTCCAGTGCTCCCAGTGCTGTCCCACAGCATCCCAGTAGTGTTCCAGTGCTTCC
>NW_027076174.1:0-68000 GCF_963932015.1 Anas acuta | reverse complement strand
CCCGGAGGGTCCAGTTGCATGTGGGGCTGCGTAAAGGCTCCCCTGGGGAGTTCACTTGTACCCAAAGCCTTCCTTTGGGGGCACGTTTGGATGGTCCAAAGGGGCTTGCAATGCGTTTTCTGGGGCTCGGGTTTTCAGTCTTCTCCCATGCCCGCTAGGGATATATTTAGGGTTGCTCGGAAAAATCGAACCTGAAGGGTCCAGTTGCATGTGGGGCTGCGTAAAGGCTCCCCTGGGGAGTTCACTTGTACCCAAAGCCTTCCTTTGGGGGCACTTTTGGATGGGGAAAAAGGGTTCGCAACGCATTTCCTGGGGCCTGATTTTTCACTCGTCTCCGATGACGGCTACGGCTACGTTTAGGTTTGCTCAGGAACAGCGAACCCGGAGGGTCCAGTTGCATGTGGGGCTGCGTAAAGGCTCCCCTGGGGAGTTCACTTGTACCCAAAGCCTTCCTTTGGGGGCACGTTTGGATGGTCCAAAGGGGCTCGCAACGCATTTCCTGGGGCCTGATTTTTCACTCGTCTCCGATGACTGCTAGGGCTACGTTTAGGTTTGCTCAGGAACAGCGAACCCGGAGGGTCCAGCTGCATGTGGGGCTGCGTAAAGGCTCCCCTGGGGAGTTCTCTTGTACCCAAAGCCTTCCTTTGGGGGCACTTTTGGATGGGCGAAAAGGGCTCGCAACGCATTTCCTGGGGCCTGATTTTTCGGTCGACTTCGATGCCGGCTAGTGCTATGTTTAGGGATGCTCGGAAACATCGAACCCGGAGGGTCCAGTTGCATGTGGGGCTGCGTAAAGGCTCCCCTGGGGAGATCACTTGTACCCAAAGCCTTCCTTTGCGGGCACTTTTGGATGGTCCAAAGGGGCTCGCAACGCATTTCCTGGGGCCTGATTTTTCAGTCGTCTCCGATGACGGCTAGGGCTACGTTTAGGTTTGCTCAGGAACAGCGAACCCGGAGGGTCCAGTTGCATGTGGGGCTGCGTAAAGGCTCCCCTGGGGAGTTCTCTTGTACCCAAAGCCTTCCTTTGGTGACACTTTTGGATGGTCCAAAGGGGCTTGCAATGCGTTTTCTGGGGCTCGGGTTTTCAGTCTTCTCCTATGCCGGAGAGGGATATATTTAGGGTTGCTCGGAAAAATCGAACCTGAAGGGTCCAGTTGCATGTGGGGCTGCGTATAGGCTCCCCTGGGGAGTTCTCTTGTACCCAAAGCCTTCCTTTGGGGGCACTTTTGGATGGGCGAAAAGGGCTCGCAACGCATTTCCTGGGGCTTGATTTTTCAGTCGTCTTCGATGCCGGCTAGGGCTATGTTTAGGGATGCTCGGAAACAGCGAACCCGGAGGGTCCAGTTGCATGTGGGGCTGCGTAAAGGCTCCCCTGGGGAGTTCACTTGTACCCAAAGCCTTCCTTTGGGGGCACTTTTGGATGGGCGAAAAGGCCTCGCAACGCATTTCCTGGGGTCTGATTTTTCAGTCGACTTTGATGCCGGCTAGGGCTATGTTTAGGGATGCTCGGAAACATCGAACCCGGAGGGTCCAGTTGCATGTGGGGCTGTGTAAAGGCTCCCCTGGGAAGTTCACTTGTACCCAAAGCCTTCCTTTGGGGGCACTTTTGGATGGGCGAAAAGGGCTCGTAACGCATTTCTTGGGGCCTGATTTTTCAGTCGTCATCGATGCCGGCTAAGGATAAGTTTAGGGATGCTCGGAAACAGCGAACCCGGAGGGTCCAGTTGCATGTGGGGCTGCGTAAAGGCTCCCCTGGGGAGTTCACTTGTACCCAAAGCCTTCCTTTGGGGGCACTTTTGGATGGACGAAAAGGGCTCGCAACGCATTTCCTGGGGCCTGATTTTTCAGTCGTCTTCGATGCCGGCTAGGGCTATCTTTAGGGATGCTCGGAAACAGCGAACCCAGAGGGTCCAGTTGCATGTGGGGCTGCGTAAAGGCTCCCCTGGGGAGTTCACTTGTACCCAAAGCCTTCCTTTGGGGGCACTTTTGGATGGTCCAAAGGGGCTCGCAACGCATTTCCGTGGGCCTGATTTTTCACTCGTCTCCGATGACGGCAAGGGCTACGTTTAGGTTTGCTCAGGAACAGCGAACCTGGAGGGTCCAGTTGCATGTGGGGCTGCGTAAAGGCTCCCCTGGGGAGTTCACTTGTACCCAAAGCCTTCCTTTGGGGGCACTTTTGGATGGGCGAAAAGGGCTCGCAACGCATTTCCTGGGGCCTGATTTTTCAGTCGTCTTCGATGCCGGCTAGGGCTATGTTTAGGGATGCTCGGAAACATCGAACCCGGAGGGTCCAGTTGCATGTGGGGCTGCGTAAAGGCTCCCCTGGGGAGATCACTTGTACCCAAAGCCTTCCTTTGCGGGCACTTTTGGATGGTCCAAAGGGGCTCGCAACGCATTTCCTGGGGCCTGATTTTTCAGTCGTCTCCAATGACGGCTAGGGCTACGTTTAGGTTTGCTCAGGAACAGCGAACCCGGAGGGTCCAGTTGCATGTGGGGCTGCGTAAAGGCTCCCCTGGGGAGTTCTCTTGTACCCAAAGCCTTCCTTTGGTGACACTTTTGGATGGTCCAAAGGGGCTTGCAATGCGTTTTCTGGGGCTCGGGTTTTCAGTCTTCTCCTATGCCGGAGAGGGATATATTTAGGGTTGCTCGGAAAAATCGAACCTGAAGGGTCCAGTTGCATGTGGGGCTGCGTAAAGGCTCCCCTGGGGAGTTCACTTGTACCCAAAGCCTTCCTTTGGGGGCACTTTTGGATGGGGAAAAAGGGTTCGCAACGCATTTCCTGGGGCCTGATTTTTCACTCGTCTCCGATGACGGCAACGGCTGCGTTTAGGTTTGCTCTGGAACAGCGAACCCAGAGGGTCCAGTTGCATGTGGGGCTGCGTAAAGGCTCCCCTGGGGAGTTCACTTGTACCCAAAGCCTTCCTTTGGGGGCACTTTTGGATGGTCCAAAGGGGCTCGCAACGCATTTCCTGGGGCCTGATTTTTCACTCGTCTCCGATGCCGGCTAGGGCTATGTTTAGGGATGCTCGGAAAAGCGAACCCGGAGGGTCCAGTTGCATGTGGGGCTGCGTAAAGGCTCCTCTGGGGAGATCACTTGTACCCAAAGCCTTCCTTTGTGGGCACTTTTGGATGGTCCAAAGGGGCTTGCAACGCATTTCCTGGGGCCTGATTTTTCAGTCGTCTCCGATGACGGCTACGGCTACGTTTAGGTTTGCTCTTGAACAGCGAACCCGGAGGGTCCAGTTGCATGTGAGGCTGCGTAAATGCTCCCCTGGGGAGTTCTCTTGTACCCAAAGCCTTCCTTTGGGGGCACGTTTGTATGGTCCAAAGGGGCTTGCAATGCGTTTTCTGGGGCTCGGGTTTTCAGTCTTCTCCCATGCCGGCTAGGGATATATTTAGGGTTGCTCGGAAAAATCGAACCTGAAGGGTCCAGTTGCATGTGGGGCTGCGTAAAGGCTCCCCTGGGGAGTTCTCTTGTACCCAAAGCCTTCCTTTGGGGGCACTTTTGGATGGGCGAAAAGGGCTCGCAACGCATTTCCTGGGGCTTGATTTTTCATTCGTCTTCGATGCCGGCTAGGGCTATGTTTAGGGATGCTCGGAAACAGCGAACCCGGAGGGTCCAGTTGCATGTGGGGCTGCGTAAAGGCTCCCCTGGGGAGTTCACTTCTACCCAAAGCCTTCCTTTGGTGATACTTTTGGATGGTCCAAAGGGGCTTGCAACGCGTTTTCTGGGGCCCTGGTTTTCAGTCTTCTCCCATGCCGGCTAGTGATATATTTAGGTTTGCTCGGAAAAATCGAACCCGGAGGGTCCAGTTGCATGTGGGGCTGCGTAAAGGCTCCCCTGGGGAGATCACTTGTACCCAAAGCCTTCCTTTGGGGGCACTTTTGGATGGGCGAAAATGGCTCGTAACGCATTTCCTGGGTTCTGATTTTTCAGTCGTCTTCGAAGCCGGGTAGGGATATGTTTAGGTTTGCTCGGAAACAGCGAACCGGGAGGGTCCAGTTGCATGTGGGGCTGCGTAAAGGCTCCCCTGGGGAGTTCACGTGTACCCAAACACTTCCTTTGTTGATGCTTTTGGATGGGCGAAAAGGGCTCGCAACGCATTTCCTGGGGCCTTATTTTTCAGTCGTCTTCTTTGCTGGCTAGGGCTATGTTTAGGGATGCTCGGAAACGGCGAACCCGGATGGTCCAGTTGCATGTGGGGCTGCGTAAAGGCTCCCCTGTGGAGTTCACTTGTACCCAAAGCCTTCCTTTGGGGGTACTTTTGGATGGGCGAAAAGGGCTCGCAACGCATTTCCTGGGGCCTTATTTTTCAGTCGTCTTCTTTGTCGGCTAGGGCTATGTTTAGGGAGGCTCGTAAAAAGCGAACCCGGAGGGTCCAGTTGCATGTGGGGCTGCGTAAAGGCTCCCCTGGGGAGTTCACTTGTACCCAAAGCCTTCCTTTGGGGGCACTTTTGGATGGGCGAAAAGGGCTCGCAACGCATTTCCTAGGGCCTGATTTTTCACTCGTCTTCGATGCCGGCTAGGGCTATGTTTAGGGATGCTCGGAAACATCGAACCCGGAGGGTCCAGTTGCATGTGGGGCTGCGTAAAGGCTCCCCTGGGGAGATCAATTGTACCCAAAGCCTTCCTTTGGGGGCACTTTTGGATGGTCCAAAGGGGCTCGCAACGCATTTCCTGGGGCCTGATTTTTCACTCGTCTCCGATGACGGCAAGGGCTACGTTTAGGTTTGCTCAGGAACAGCGAACCTGGAGGGTCCAGTTGCATGTGGGGCTGCGTAAAGGCTCCCCTGGGGAGTTCACTTGTACCCAAAGCCTTCCTTTGGGGGCACTTTTGGATGGGCGAAAAGGGCTCGTAACGCATTTCCTGGGGCCTGATTTTTCAGTCGTCTTCGATGCCGGCTAGAGCTATGTTTAGGGATGCTCGGAAACAGCGAACCCGGAGGGTCCAGTTGCATGTGGGGCTGCGTAAAGGCTCCCCTGGGGAGTTCACTTGTACCCAAAGCCTTCCTTTGGGGGCACGTTTGGATGGTCCAAAGGGGCACGCAACGCATTTCCTGGGGCCTGATTTTTCAGTCGTCTCCAAAGATGGCTAGGGCTACGTTTAGGTTTGCTCAGGAACAGCGAACCCGGAGGGTCCAGTTGCATGTGGGGCTGCGTAAAGGCTCCCCTGGGGAGTTCTCTTGTACCCAAAGCCTTCCTTTGGGGGTACTTTTGGATGGGCGAAAAGGGCTCGCAACGCGTTTCCTGGGGCCTTATTTTTCAGTCGTCTTTTTTGCCGGCTAGGGCTATGTTTAGGGAGGCTCGTAAAAAGCGAACCCGGAGGGTCCAGTTGCATGTGGGGCTGCGTAAAGGCTCCCCTGGGGAGATCACTTGTACCCAAAGCCTTCCTTTGCGGGCACTTTTTGATGGCCAAAGGGGCTCGCAACGCATTTCCTGGGGCCTGATTTTTCAGTCGTCTCCTTTGACGGCTAGGATACGTTTAGGTTTGCTCAGGAACAGCGAACCCGGAGGGTCCAGTTGCATGTGGGGCTGCGTAAAGGCTCCCCTGGGGAGTTCTCTTGTACCCAAAGCCTTCCTTTGGTGACACTTTTGGATGGTCCAAAGGGGCTTGCAATGCGTTTTCTGGGGCTCGGGTTTTCAGTCTTCTCCTATGCCGGAGAGGGATATATTTAGGGTTGCTCGGAAAAATCGAACCTGAAGGGTCCAGTTGCATGTGGGGCTGCGTATAGGCTCCCCTGGGGAGTTCTCTTGTACCCAAAGCCTTCCTTTGGGGGCACTTTTGGATGGGCGAAAAGGGCTCGCAACGCATTTCCTGGGGCTTGATTTTTCAGTCTTCTTCGATGCCGGCTAGGGCTATGTTTAGGGATGCTCGGAAACAGCGAACCCGGAGGGTCCAGTTGCATGTGGGGCTGCGTAAAGGCTCCCCTGGGGAGTTCACTTGTACCCAAAGCCTTCCTTTGGGGGCACTTTTGGATGGGCGAAAAGGCCTCGCAACGCATTTCCTGGGGTCTGATTTTTCAGTCGACTTTGATGCCGGCTAGGTCTATGTTTAGGGATGCTCGGAAACATCGAACCCGGAGGGTCCAGTTGCATGTGGGGCTGTGTAAAGGCTCCCCTGGGAAGTTCACTTGTACCGAAAGCCTTCCTTTGGGGGCACTTTTGGATGGGCGAAAAGGGCTCGTAACGCATTTCTTGGGGCCTGATTTTTCAGTCGTCTTCGATGCCGGCTAAGGCTATGTTTAGGGATGCTCGGAAACAGCGAACCCAGAGGGTCCAGTTGCATGTGGGGCTGCGTAAAGGCTCCCCTGGGGAGTTCACTTGTACCCAAAGCCTTCCTTTGGGGGCACTTTTGGATGGGGAAAAAGGGTTCGCAACGCATTTCCTGGGGCCTGATTTTTCACTCGTCTCCGATGACGGCAACGGCTGCGTTTAGGTTTGCTCTGGAACAGCGAACCCAGAGGGTCCAGTTGCATGTGGGGCTGCGTAAAGGCTCCCCTGGGGAGTTCACTTGTACCCAAAGCCTTCCTTTGGGGGCACTTTTGGATGGTCCAAAGGGGCTCGCAACGCATTTCCTGGGGCCTGATTTTTCACTCGTCTCCGATGCCGGCTAGGGCTATGTTTAGGGATGCTCGGAAAAGCGAACCCGGAGGGTCCAGTTGCATGTGGGGCTGCGTAAAGGCTCCTCTGGGGAGATCACTTGTACCCAAAGCCTTCCTTTGTGGGCACTTTTGGATGGTCCAAAGGGGCTTGCAACGCATTTCCTGGGGCCTGATTTTTCAGTCGTCTCCGATGACGGCTACGGCTACGTTTAGGTTTGCTATTGAACAGCGAACCCGGAGGGTCCAGTTGCATGTGGGGCTGCGTAAATGCTCCCCTGGGGAGTTCTCTTGTACCCAAAGCCTTCCTTTGGGGGCACGTTTGGATGGTCCAAAGGGGCTTGCAATGCGTTTTCTGGGGCTCGGGTTTTCTGTCTTCTCCCATGCCGGCTAGGGATATATTTAGGGTTGCTCGGAAAAATCGAACCTGAAGGGTCCAGTTGCATGTGGGGCTGCGTATAGGCTCCCCTGGGGAGTTCTCTTGTACCCAAAGCCTTCCTTTGGGGGCACTTTTGGATGGGCGAAAAGGGCTCGCAACGCATTTCCTGGGGCTTGATTTTTCAGTCGTCTTCGATGCCGGCTAGGGCTATGTTTAGGGATGCTCGGAAACAGCGAACCCGGAGGGTCCAGTTGCATGTGGGGCTGCGTAAAGGCTCCCCTGGGGAGTTCACTTCTACCCAAAGCCTTCCTTTGGTGATACTTTTGGATGGTCCAAAGGGGCTTGCAACGCGTTTTCTGGGGCCCTGGTTTTCAGTCTTCTCCCATGCCGGCTAGTGATATATTTAGGTTTGCTCGGAAAAATCGAACCCGGAGGGTCCAGTTGCATGTGGGGCTGCGTAAAGGCTCCCCTGGGGAGATCACTTGTACCCAAAGCCTTCCTTTGGGGGCACTTTTGGATGGGCGAAAATGGCTCGTAACGCATTTCCTGGGTTCTGATTTTTCAGTCGTCTTCGAAGCCGGGTAGGGATATGTTTAGGTTTGCTCAGGAACAGCGAACCGGGAGGGTCCAGTTGCATGTGGGGCTGCGTAAAGGCTCCCCTGGGGAGTTCACGTGTACCCAAACACTTCCTTTGTTGATGCTTTTGGATGGGCGAAAAGGGCTCGCAACGCATTTCCTGGGGCCTTATTTTTCAGTCGTCTTCTTTGCCGGCTAGGGCTATGTTTAGGGATGCTCGGAAACGGCGAACCCGGATGGTCCAGTTGCATGTGGGGCTGCGTAAAGGCTCCCCTGGGGAGTTCACTTGTACCCAAAGCCTTCCTTTGGGGGTACTTTTGGATGGGCGAAAAGGGCTCGCAACGCATTTCCTGGGGCCTTATTTTTCAGTCGTCTTCTTTGTCGGCTAGGGCTATGTTTAGGGAGGCTCGTAAAAAGCGAACCCGGAGGGTCCAGTTGCATGTGGGGCTGCGTAAAGGCTCCCCTGGGGAGTTCACTTGTACCCAAAGCCTTCCTTTGGGGGCACTTTTGGATGGGCGAAAAGGGCTCGCAACGCATTTCCTAGGGCCTGATTTTTCACTCGTCTTCGATGCCGGCTAGGGCTATGTTTAGGGATGCTCGGAAACATCGAACCCGGAGGGTCCAGTTGCATGTGGGGCTGCGTAAAGGCTCCCCTGGGGAGATCAATTGTACCCAAAGCCTTCCTTTGGGGGCACTTTTGGATGGTCCAAAGGTGCTCGCAACGCATTTCCAGGGGCCTGATTTTTCACTCGTCTCCGATGACGGCAAGGGCTACGTTTAGGTTTGCTCAGGAACAGCGAACCTGGAGGGTCCAGTTGCATGTGGGGCTGCGTAAAGGCTCCCCTGGGGAGTTCACTTGTACCCAAAGCCTTCCTTTGGGGGCACTTTTGGATGGGCGAAAAGGGCTCGTAACGCATTTCCTGGGGCCTGATTTTTCAGTCGTCTTCGATGCCGGCTAGGGCTATGTTTAGGGATGCTCGGAAACAGCGAACCCGGAGGGTCCAGTTGCATGTGGGGCTGCGTAAAGGCTCCCCTGGGGAGATCACTTGTACCCAAAGCCTTCCTTTGCGGGCACTTTTGGATGGTCCAAAGGGGCTCGCAACGCATTTCCTGGGGCCTGATTTTTCAGTCGTCTCAGATGACGGCTACGGCTACGTTTAGGTTTGCTCAGGAACAGCGAACCCGGAGGGTCCAGTTGCATGTGGGGCTGCGTAAAGGCTCCCCTGGGGAGTTCTCTTGTACCCAAAGCCTTCCTTTGGTGACACTTTTGGATGGTCCAAAGGGGCTTGCAATGCGTTTTCTGGGGTTCGGGTTTTCAGTCTTCTCCCATGCCGGCTAGGGATATATTTAGGGTTGCTCGGAAAAATCGAACCCGAAGGGTCCAGTTGCATGTGGGGCTGCGTAAAGGCTCCCCTGGGGAGTTCTCTTGTACCCAAAGCCTTCCTTTGGGGGCACTTTTGGATGGGCGAAAAGGCCTCGCAACGCATTTCCTGGGGCCTGATTTTTCAGTCGTCTCCTTTGACGGCTAGGATACGTTTAGGTTTGCTCAGGAACAGCGAACCCGGAGGGTCCAGTTGCATGTGGGGCTGCGTAAAGGCTCCCCTGGGGAGTTCTCTTGTACCCAAAGCCTTCCTTTGGGGGCACTATTGGACGGGCGAAAAGGGCTCTCAACGCATTTCCTGGGTTCTGATTTTTCAGTCGTCTTCGATGCCGGCTAGGGCTATGTTAAGGGATGCTCGGAAACAGCGAACCCGGAGGGTCCAGTTGCATGTGGGGCTGCGTAAAGGCTCCCCTGGGGAGTTCACTTGTACCCAAAGCCTTCCTTTGGGGGCACTTTTGGATGGGGAAAAAGGGCTCGCAACGCATTTCCTGGGGCCTGATTTTTCAATCCTCTCCGATGACGGCAAGGGCTGCGTTTAGTTTTGCTCAGGAACAGCGAACCCGGAGGGTCCAGTTGCATGTGGGGCTGCGTAAAGGCTCCCCTGGGGAGTTCACTTGTACCCAAAGCCTTCCATTGGGTGCACGTTTGGATGGTCCAAAGGGGCACGCAACGCATTTCCTGGGGCCTGATTTTTCAGTCGTCTCCAAAGATGGCTAGGGCTACGTTTAGGTTTGCTCAGGAACAGCGAACCCGGAGGGTCCAGTTGCATGTGGGGCTGCGTAAAGGCTCCCCTGGGGAGTTCTCTTGTACCCAAAGCATTCCTTTGGGGGTACTTTTGGATGGGCGAAAAGGGCTCGCAACGCATTTCCTGGGGCCTTATTTTTCAGTCGTCTTCTTTGCCGGCTAGGGCTATGTTTAGGGAGGCTCGTAAAAAGCGAACCCGGAGGGTCCAGTTGCATGTGGGGCTGCGTAAAGGCTCCCCTGGGGAGATCACTTGTACCCAAAGCCTTCCTTTGCGGGCACTTTTGGATGGTCCAAAGGGGCTCGCAACGCATTTCCTGGGGCCTGATTTTTCAGTCGTCTCCGATGACGGCTACGGCTACGTTTAGGTTTGCTCAGGAACAGCGAACCCGGAGGGTCCAGTTGCATGTGGGGCTGCGTAAAGGCTCCCCTGGGGAGTTCTCTTGTACCCAAAGCCTTCCTTTGGTGACACTTTTGGATGGTCCAAAGGGGCTTGCAATGCGTTTTCTGGGGCTCGGGTTTTCAGTCTTCTCCCATGCCGGCTAGGGATATATTTAGGGTTGCTCGGAAAAATCGAACCCGAAGGGTCCAGTTGCATGTGGGGCTGCGTAAAGGCTCCCCTGGGGAGTTCACTTGTACCCAAAGCCTTCCTTTGGGGGCACTTTTGGATGGGCGAAAAGGGCTCGCAACGCATTTCCTGGGGCTTGATTTTTCACTCGTCTTCGATGCCGGCTAGGGCTATGTTTAGGGATGCTCGGAAACAGCGAACCCGGAGGGTCCAGTTGCATGTGGGGCTGCGTAAAGGCTCCCCTGGGGAGTTCTCTTGTACCCAAAGCCTTCCTTTGGTGACACTTTTGGATGGTCCAAAGGGGCTTGCAATGCGTTTTCTGGGGCTCGGGTTTTCAGTCTTCTCCCATGCCGGCTAGGGATATATTTAGGGTTGCTCGGAAAAATTGAACCCGAAGGGTCCAGTTGCATGTGGGGCTGCGTAAAGGCTCCCCTGGGGAGTTCACTTGTACCCAAAGCCTTCCTTTGGGGGCACTTTTGGATGGGCGAAAAGGGCTCGCAACGCATTTCCTGGGGCTTGATTTTTCACTCGTCTTCGATGCCGGCTAGGGCTATGTTTAGGGATGCTCGGAAACAGCGAACCCGGAGGGTCCAGTTGCATGTGGAGCTGCGTAAAGGCTCCCCTGGGGAGTTCACTTTTACCCAAAGCCTTCCTTTGGTGATACTTTTGGATGGTCCAAAGGGGCTTGCAACGCGTTTTCTGGGGCCCGGGTTTTCAGTCTTCTCCCATGCCGGCTAGTGATATATTTAGGTTTGCTCGGAAAAATCGAACCCGGAGGGTCCAGTTGCATGTGGGGCTGCGTAAAGGCTCCCCTGGGGAGTTCTCTTGTACCCAAAGTCTTCCTTTAGGGGCACATTTGGATGAGCGAAAAGGCCTCGTAACGCATTTCCTGGGGCCTGATTTTTCACTCTTCTCCGATGACGGCTAGGGCTACGTTTAGGTTTGCTCAGGAACAGCGAACCCGGAGGGTCCAGTTGCATGTGGGGCTGCGTAAAGGCTCCCCTGGGGAGATCACTTGTACCCAAAGCCTTCCTTTGGGGGCACTTTTGGATGGTCCAAAGGGGCTTTCAACGCATTTCCTAGGGCCTGATTTTTCACTCGTCTCCGATGACGGGTAGGGATACGTTTAGTTTTGCTCATGAACAGCGAACCCGGAGGGTCCAGTTGCATGTGGGGCTGCGTAAAGGCTCCCCTGGGGAGTTCACTTGTACCCAAAGCCTTCCTTTGGGGGCACTTTTGGATGGGCGAATGGGGCTCGCAACGCATTTCCTGGGGCCTGATTTTTCAGTCGTCTTCGATGCCGTCTAGGACTATGTTTAGGGATGCTCGGAAACAGCGAACCCGGAGGGTCCAGTTGCATGTGGGGCTGCGTAAAGGCTCCCCTGGGGAGTTCTCTTGTACCCAAAGTCTTCCTTTGGGGGCACATTTGGATGGGCGAAAAGGCCTCGGAACGCATTTCCTGGGGCCTGATTTTTCACTCGTCTCCGATGACGGCTAGGGCTACGTTTAGGTTTGCTCAGGAACAGCGAACCCGGAGGGTCCAGTTGCATGTGGGGCTGCGTAAAGGCTCCCCTGAGGAGATCACTTGTACCCAAAGCCTTCCTTTGGGGGCACTTTTAGATGGTCTGAAGGGGCTCGCAACGCATTTCCTGGGGCCTGATTTTTCACTTGTCTTCGATGCCGGCTAGGGCTATGTTTAGGGATGCTCGGAAAGAGCGAACCCGGAGGGTCCAGTTGCATGTGGGGCTGCGTAAAGGCTCCCCTGGGGAGCTCTCTTGTACCCAAAGCCTTCCTTTGGTGACACTTTTGGATGGTCCAAAGGGGCTTGCAACGCATTTTCTGGGGCTTGGGTTTTCAGTCTTCTCCCATGCCGGCTAGGGATATATTTAGGGTTGCTCGGAAAAATCGAACCTGAAGGGTCCAGTTGCATGTGGGGCTGCGTAAAGGCTCCCCTGGGGAGTTCACTTGTACCCAAAGCCTTCCTTTTGGGTCACTTTTGGATGGGCGAAAAGGGCTCGCAACGCATTTCCTGGGGCCCGGGTTTTCAGTCTTCTCCCATGCCAGCTAGTGATATATTTAGGTTTGCTCGGAAAAATCGAACACGGAGGGTCCAGTTGCATGTGGGGCTGCGTAAAGGCTCCCCTGGGGAGTTCACTTCTACCCAAAGCCTTCCTTTGGGGGCACTTTTGGATGGACGAAAAGGCCTCGCAACGCATTTCCTGGGGCCTGATTTTTCAGTCGTCTTCGATGCCGGCTAGGGCTATGTTTAGGGATGCTCGGAAACAGCGAACCCGGAGGGTCCAGTTGCATGTGGGGCTGTGTAAAGGCTCCCCTGGGGAGATCACTTGTACCCAAAGCCTTCCTTTGCGGGCACTTTTGGATGGTCCAAAGGGGCTTGCAACGCATTTACTGGGGCCTGATTTTTTAGTCGTCTCCGATGACGGCTACGGCTACGTTTAGGTTTGCTCAGGAACAGCGAACCCGGAGGGTCCAGTTGCATGTGGGGCTGCGTAAAGGCTCCCCTGGGGAGTTCTCTTGTACCCAAAGCCTTCCTTTGGGGGCACTTTTGGATGGTCCAAAGGGGCTTGCAACGCGTTTTCTGGGGCCCGGGTTTTCAGTCTTCTCCCATGCCGGCTAGTGATATATTTAGGGTTGCTCGGAAAAATCGAACCCGGAGGGTCCAGTTGCATGTGGGGCTGCGTAAAGGCTCCCCTGGGGAGTTCACTTGTACCCAAAGCCTTCCTTTGGGGGCACTTTTGGATGGGCGAAAAGGGCTCGCAACGCATTTCCTGGGGTCTGATTTTTCAGTTGACTTTGATGCCGGCTAGGGCTATGTTTAGGGATGCTCGGAAACATCAAACCCGGAGGGTCCAGTTGCATGTGGGGCTGTGTAAAGGCTCCCCTGGGAAGTTCACTTGTACCCAAAGCCTTCCTTTGGGGGCACGTTTGGGTGGGCGAAAAGGGCTCGTAACGCATTTCTTGGGGCCTCATTTTTCAGTCGTCATCGATGCCGGCTAAGGCTATGTTTAGGGATGCTCGTAAACAGCGAACCCGGAGGGTCCAGTTCCATGTGGGGCTGCGTAAAGGCTCCCCTGGGGAGTTCACGTGTACCCAAAGCCTTCCTTTGGGGGCACTTTTGGATGGACGAAAAGGGCTCGCAACGCATTTCCTGGGGCCTGATTTTTCAGTCGTCTTCGATGCCGGCTAGGGCTATGTTTAGGGATGCTCGGAAACAGCGAACCCGGAGGGTCCAGTTGCATGTGGGGCTGCGTAAAGGTTCCCCTGGGGAGATCACTTGTACCCAAAGCCTTCCTTTGGTGACACTTTTGGATGGTCCAAAGGGGCTTGCAACGCATTTCCTGGGGCCTGATTTTTCAGTCGTCTCCGATGACGGCTACGGCTACGTTTAGGTTTGCTCAGGAACAGCGAACCCGGAGGGTCCAGTTGCATGTGGGGCTGCGTAAAGGCTCCCCTGGGGAGTTCACTTTTACCCAAAGCCTTCCTTTGGTGACACTTTTGGATGGTCCAAACGGGCTTGCAACGCGTTTTCTGGGGCCCGGGTTTTCAGTCTTCTCCCATGCCGGCTAGTGATATATTTAGGGTTGCTCGGAAAAATCGAACCCGGAGGGTCCAGTTGCATGTGTGGCTGCGTAAAGGCTCCCCTGGGGAGTTCACTTGTATCCAAAGCCTTCCTTTTGGGGCACTTTTGGATGGGCGAAAAGGGCTCGCAACGCATTTCCTGGGGCCTGATTTTTCAGTCGACTTCGATGCCGGCTAGGGATATGTTTAGGGATGCTTGGAAACATCGAACCCGGAGGGTCCAGTTGCATGTGGGGCTGCGTAAAGGCTCCCCTGGGGAGTTCATTGTACCCAAAGCCTTCCTTTGGGGTCACTTTTGGATGGTCCTAAGGGGCTCGCAACGCATTTCCTGGGGCCTGATTTTTCAGTCGACTTCGATGCCGGCTAGGGCTATGTTTAGGGATGCTTGGAAACATCGAACCCGGAGGGTCCAGTTGCATGTGGGGCTGCGTAAAGGCTCCCCTGGGGAGTTCACTTGTACCCAAAGCCTTCCTTTGGGGGCACTTTTGGATGGGGAAAAAGGGTTCGCAACGCATTTCCTGGGGCCTGATTTTTCACTCGTCTCCTATGACGGCAAGGGCTGCGTTTAGGTTTGCTCTGGAACAGCGAACCCGGAGGGTCCAGTTGCATGTGGGGCTGCGTAAAGGCTCCCTTGGGGAGTTCACTTGTACCCAAAGCCTTCCTTTGGGGGCACGTTTGGATGGTCCAAAGGGGCTCGCAACGCATTTCCTGGGGCCTGATTTTTCACTCGTCTCCGATGACTGCTAGGGCTACGTTTAGGTTTGCTCAGGAACAGCGAACCCGGAGGGTCCAGCTGCATGTGGGGCTGCGTAAAGGCTCCCCTGGGGAATTCTCTTGTACCCAAAGCCTTCCTTTGGGGGTACTTTTGGATGGGCGAAAAGGGCTCGCAACGCATTTCCTGGGGCCTGATTTTTCAGTCGTCTTCGATGCCGGCTAGGGCTATCTTTACGGATGCTCGGAAACAGCGAACCCAGAGGGTCCAGTTGCATGTGGGGCTGCGTAAAGGCTCCCCTGGGGAGTTCACTTGTACCCAAAGCCTTCCTTTGGGGGCACTTTTGGATGATCCAAAGGGGCTCGCAACGCATTTCCGTGGGCCTGATTTTTCACTCGTCTCCGATGACGGCAAGGGCTACGTTTAGGTTTGCTCAGGAACACCGAACCTGGAGGGTCCAGTTGCATGTGGGGCTGCGTAAAGGCTCCCCTGGGGAGTTCACTTGTACCCAAAGCCTTCCTTTGGGGGCACTTTTGGATGGGCGAAAAGGGCTCGCAACGCATTTCCTGGGGCCTGATTTTTCAGTCGTCTCCGATGACGGCTAGGGCTACGTTTAGGTTTGCTCAGGAACAGCGAACCCGGAGGGTCCAGTTGCATGTGGGGCTGTGTAAAGGCTCCCCTGGGGAGTTCTCTTGTACCCAAAGCCTTCCTTTGGTGACACTTTTGGATGGTCCAAAGGGGCTTGCAATGCGTTTTCTGGGGCTCGGGTTTTCAGTCTTCTCCTATGCCGGAGAGGGATATATTTAGGGTTGCTCGGAAAAATCGAACCTGAAGGGTCCAGTTGCATGTGGGGCTGCGTATAGGCTCCCCTGGGGAGTTCTCTTGTACCCAAAGCCTTCCTTTGGGGGCACTTTTGGATGGGCGAAAAGGGCTCGCAACGCATTTCCTGGGCCTTGATTTTTCAGTCGTCTTCGATGCCGGCTAGGGCTATGTTTAGGGATGCTCGGAAACAGCGAACCCGGAGGGTCCAGTTGCATGTGGGGCTGCGTAAAGGCTCCTCTGGGGAGATCACTTGTACCCAAAGCCTTCCTTTGTGGGCACTTTTGGATGGTCCAAAGGGGCTTGCAACGCATTTCCTGGGGCCTGATTTTTCACTCGTCTCCGATGACGGCAACGGCTGCGTTTAGGTTTGCTCTGGAACAGCGAACCCAGAGGGTCCAGTTGCATGTGGGGCTGCGTAAAGGCTCCCCTGGGGAGTTCACTTGTACCCAAAGCCTTCCTTTGGGGGCACTTTTGGATGGTCCAAAGGGGCTCGCAACGCATTTCCTGGGGCCTGATTTTTCACTCGTCTCCGATGCCGGCTAGGGCTATGTTTAGGGATGCTCGGAAAAGCGAACCCGGAGGGTCCAGTTGCATGTGGGGCTGCGTAAAGGCTCCTCTGGGGAGATCACTTGTACCCAAAGCCTTCCTTTGTGGGCACTTTTGGATGGTCCAAAGGGGCTTGCAACGCATTTCCTGGGGCCTGATTTTTCAGTCGTCTCCGATGACGGCTACGGCTACGTTTAGGTTTGCTCTGGAACAGCGAACCCGGAGGGTCCAGTTGCATGTGGGGCTGCGTAAATGCTCCCCTGGGGAGTTCTCTTGTACCCAAAGCCTTCCTTTGGGGGCACGTTTGTATGGTCCAAAGGGGCTTGCAATGCGTTTTCTGGGGCTCGGGTTTTCAGTCTTCTCCCATGCCGGCTAGGGATATATTTAGGGTTGCTCGGAAAAATCGAACCTGAAGGGTCCAGTTGCATGTGGGGCTGCGTAAAGGCTCCCCTGGGGAGTTCACTTGTACCCAAAGCCTTCCTTTGGGGGCACTTTTGGACGGGCGAAAAGGGCTCGCAACGCATTTCCTGGGGCCTGATTTTTCAGTCGTCTTCGAAGCCGGGTAGGGCTATGTTTAGGGATGCTCGGAAACAGCGAACCCGGAGGGTCCAGTTGCATGTGGGGCTGCGTAAAGGCTCCCCTGGGGAGTTCACTTGTACCCAAAGCCTTCCTTTGGAGGCACTTTTGGATGGGGAAAAAGGGTTCGCAACGCATTTCCTGGGGCCTGATTTTTCACTCGTCTCCGATGACGGCAAGGGCTGCGTTTAGGTTTGCTCTGGAACAGCGAACCCAGAGGGTCCAGTTGAATATGGGGCTGCGTAAAGGCTCCCCTGGGGAGATCACTTGTACCCAAAGCCTTCCTTTGGGGGCACTTTTGGATGGGCGAAAATGGCTCGTAACGCATTTCCTGGGTTCTGATTTTTCAGTCGTCTTCGAAGCCGGGTAGGGCTATGTTTAGGTTTGCTCAGGAACAGCGAACCGGGAGGGTCCAGTTGCATGTGGGGCTGCGTAAAGGCTCCCCTGGGGAGTTCACTTGTACCCAAACACTTCCTTTGTTGATGCTTTTGGATGGGCGAAAAGGGCTCGCAACGCATTTCCTGGGGCCTTATTTTTCAGTCGTCTTCTTTGCCGGCTAGGGCTATGTTTAGGGATGCTCGGAAACGGCGAACCCGGATGGTCCAGTTGCATGTGGGGCTGCGTAAAGGCTCCCCTGGGGAGTTCACTTGTACCCAAAGCCTTCCTTTGGGGGTACTTTTGGATGGGCGAAAAGGGCTCGCAACGCATTTCCTGGGGCCTTATTTTTCAGTCGTCTTCTTTGCCGGCTAGGGCTATGTTTAGGGAGGCTCGTAAAAAGCGAACCCGGAGGGTCCAGTTGCATGTGGGGCTGCGTAAAGGCTCCCCTAGGGAGTTCACTTGTATCCAAAGCCTTCCTTTGGGGGCACGTTTGGATGGTCCAAAAGAGCTCGCAACGCATTTCCGTGGGCCAGATTTTTCACTCGTCTCCGATGACGGCTAGGGCTACGTTTAGGTTTGCTCAGGAACAGCGAACCCGGAGGGTCCAGTTGCATGTGGGGCTGCGTAAAGGCTCCCCTGGGGAGTTCACTTGTACCCAAAGCCTTCCTTTGGGGGCACTTTTGGATGGGCGAAAAGGGCTCGTAACGCATTTCCTGGGGCCTGATTTTTCACTCGTCTTCGAGGCCGGCTAGGGCTATGTTTAGGGATGCTTGGAAACATCGAACCCGAAGGGTCCAGTTGCATGTGGGGCTGCGTAAAGGCTCCCCTGGGGAGTTCATTGTACCCAAAGCCTTCCTTTGGGAGCACGTTTGGATGGTCCAAAGGGGCTTGCACTGCGTTTTCTGGGGCTCGGGTTTTCAGTCTTCCCCCATGCCGGCTAGGGATATATTTAGGGTTGCTCGGAAAAATCGAACCTGAAGGGTCCAGTTGCATGTGGGGCTGCGTAAAGGCTCCCCTGGGGAGTTCACTTGTACCCAAAGCATTCCTTTGGGGGCACTTTTGGATGGGGAAAAAGGGTTCGCAACGCATTTCCTGGGGCCTGATTTTTCACTCGTCTCCTATGACGGCAAGGGCTGCGTTTAGGTTTGCTCTGGAACAGCGAACCCGGAGGGTCCAGTTGCATGTGGGGCTGCGTAAAGGCTCCCCTGGGGAGTTCACTTGTACCCAAAGCCTTCCTTTGGGGGCACGTTTGGATGGTCCAAAGGGGCTCGCAACGCATTTCCTGGGGCCTGATTTTTCACTCGTCTCCGATGACTGCTAGGGCTACGTTTAGGTTTGCTCAGGAACAGCGAACCCGGAGGGTCCAGCTGTATGTGGGGCTGCGTAAAGGCTCCCCTGGGGAATTCTCTTGTACCCAAAGCCTTCCTTTGGGGGTACTTTTGGATGGGCGAAAAGGGCTCGCAACGCATTTCCTGGGGCCTGATTTTTCAGTCGTCTTCGATGCCGGCTAGGGGTATCTTTAGGGATGCTCAGAAACAGCGAACCCAGAGGGTCCAGTTGCATGTGGGGCTGCGTAAAGGCTCCCCTGGGGAGTTCACTTGTACCCAAAGCCTTCCTTTAGGGGCACTTTTGGATGGGCGAAAAGGGCTCGCAACGCATTTCCTGGGGCCTTATTTTTCAGTCGTCTTCTTTGCCGGCTAGGGCTATGTTTAGGGAGGCTCGTAAAAAGCGTACCCGGAGGGTCCAGTTGCATGTGGGGCTGCGTAAAGGCTCCCCTAGGGAGTTCACTTGTACCCAAACACTTCCTTTGTTGATGCTTTTGAATGGGAGAAAAGGGCTCGCAACGCATTTCCTGGGGCCTTATTTTTCAGTCGTCTTCTTTGCCGGCTAGGGCTATGTTTAGGGATGCTTGGAAACGGCGAACCCGGAAGGTGCAGTTGCATGTGGGGCTGCGTAAAGGCTCCCCTGGGGAGTTCACTTGTACCCAAAGCCTTCCTTTGGGGGCACTTTTGGACGGGCGAAAAGGGCTCGCAACGCATTTCCTGGGGCCTGATTTTTCAGTCCTCTTCGAAGCCGGGTAGGGATTTGTTTAGGTTTGCTCAGGAACAGCGAACCCAGAGGGTCCAGTTGCATGTGGGGCTGCGTAAAGGCTCCCCTGGGGAGTTCACTTGTACCCAAAGCCTTCCTTTGGGGGCACTTTTGGATGGTCCAAAGGGGCTCGCAACGCATTTCCGTGGGCCTGATTTTTCACTCGTCTCCGATGACGGCAAGGGATACGTTTAGGTTTGCTCAGGAACAGCGAACCTGGAGGGTCCAGTTGCATGTGGGGCTGCGTAAAGGCTCCCCTGGCGAGTTCTCTTGTACCCAAAGCCTTCCATTGGGGGCACTTTTGGATGGGCGAAAAGGGCTCGCAACGCATTTCCTGGGGCTTGATTTTTCAGTCGTCTTCGATCCCGGCTAGGGCTATGTTTAGGGATGCTCGGAAACAGCGAACCCGGAGGGTCCAGTTGCATGTGGGGCTGCGTAAAGGCTCCCCTGGGGAGTTCACTTGTACCCAAAGCCTTCCTTTGGTGATACTTTTGGATGGTCCAAAGGGGCTTGCAACGCGTTTTCTGGGGCCCGGGTTTTCAGTCTTCTCCCATGCCGGCTAGTGATATATTTAGGTTTGCTCGGCAAAATCGAACCCGGAGGGTCCAGTTGCATGTGGGGCTGCGTAAAGGCTCCCCTGGGGAGTTCTCTTGTACCCAAAGTCTTCGTTTGGGGGCACTTTTGGACGGGCGAAAAGGGCTCTCAACGCATTTCCTGGGGCCTGATTTTTCACTCGTCTTCGATGCCGGCTAGGGCTATGTTAAGGGATGCTCGGAAACAGCGAACCCGGAGGGTCCAGTTGCATGTGGGGCTGCGTAAAGGCTCCCCTGGGGAGTTCACTTGTACCCAAAGCCTTCCTTTGGGGGCACTTTTGGATGGGGAAAAAGGGCTCGCAACGCATTTCCTGGGGCCTGATTTTTCACTCCTCTCCGATGACGGCAAGGGCTGCGTTTAGTTTTGCTCAGGAACAGCGAACCCGGAGGGTCCAGTTGCATGTGGGGCTGCGTAAAGGCTCCCCTGGGGAGTTCACTTGTACCCAAAGCCTTCCTTTGGGGGCACGTTTGGATGGTCCAAAGGGGCACGCAACGCATTTCCTGGGGCCTGATTTTTCACTCGTCTCCGATGCCGGCTAGGGCTACGTTTAGGTTTGCTCAGGAACAGCGAACCCGGAGGGTCCAGTTGCATGTGGGGCTGCGTAAAGGCTCCCCTGGGGAGTTCTCTTGTACCCAAAGCCTTCCTTTGGGGGTACTTTTGGATGGGCGAAAAGGGCTCGCAACGCATTTCCTGGGGCTTGATTTTTCAGTCGTCTTCGATGCCGGCTAGGGCTATGTTTAGGGATGCTCGGAAACAGCGAACCCGGAGGGTCCAGTTGCATGTGGGGCTGCGTAAAGGCTCCCCTGGGGAGTTCACTTGTACCCAAAGCCTTCCTTTGGGGGCACTTTTGGATGGGCGAAAAGGGCTCGTAACTCATTTCCTGGGGCCTTATTTTTCAGTCGTCATCGATGCCGGCTAGGGCTATGTGTAGGGATGCTAGGAAACAGCGAACCCGGAGGGTCCAGTTGCATGTGGGGCTGCGTAAAGGCTCCCCTGGGGAGTTCACTTGTACCCAAAGCCTTCCTTTAGGGGCACTTTTGGATGGGCGAAAAGGGCTTGCAACGCATTTCCGTGAGCCTGATTTTTCAGTCGTCTTCGATGCCGGCTAGGGCTATGTTTAGGGATGCTCGGAAACGGCGAACCCGGAGGGTCCAGTTGCATGTGGGGCTGCGTAAAGGCTCCCCTGGGGAGTTCTCTTGTACCCAAAGTCTTCCTTTAGGGGCACATTTGGATGTGCGAAAAGGCCTCGTAACGCATTTCCTGGGGCCTGATTTTTCACTCGTCTCCGATGACGGCTAGGGCTACGTTTAGGTTTGCTCAGGAACAGCGAACCCGGAGGGTCCAGTTGCATGTGGGGCTGCGTAAAGGCTCCCCTGGGGAGTTCACTTGTACCCAACGCCTTCCTTTGGGGGCACCTTTGGATGGGCGAAAAGGGCTTGCAATGCATTTCCTGGGGCCTGATTTTTCAGTCGTCATCGATGCCGGCTAGGGCTATGTTTAGGGATGCCCGGAAACAGCGAACCCGGAGGGTCCAGTTGCATGTGTGGCTGCGTAAAGGCTCCCCTGGGGAGTTCTCTTGTACCCAAAGTCTTCCTTTGGGGGCACATTTGGATGTGCGAAAAGGCCTCGGAACGCATTTCCTGGGGCTTGATTTTTCACTCGTCTCCGATGATGGCTAGGGCTACGTTTAGGTTTGCTCAGGAACAGCGAACCGGGAGGGTCCAGTTGCATGTGGGGCTGCGTAAAGGCTCCCCTGGGGAGTTCACTTGTACCCAAAGCCTTCCTTTGGGGGCACTTTTGGATGGTCCAAAGGGGCTTGCAACGCGTTTTCTGGGGCCCTGGTTTTCAGTCTTCTCCCATGCCGGCTAGGGATATATTTAGGGTTGCTCGGAAAAATCGAACCCGGAGGGTCCAGTTGCATGTGTGGCTGCGTAAAGGCTCCCCTGGGGAGTTCACTTGTATCCAAAGCCTTCCTTTGGTGACACTTTTGGATGGTCCTAAGGGGCTCGCAACGCATTTCCTGGGTTCTGATTTTTCAGTCGTCATCGATGCCGTCTAGGGCTATGTTTGGGGATGCTCGGAAACATCGAACCCGGAGGGTCCAGTTGCATGTGGGGCTGCATAAAGGCTCCCCTGGGGAGTTCACTTGTACCCAAAGTCTTCCATTGGGGGCACTTCTGGATGGGTGAATGGGGCTTGAAACGCATTTTCTGGAGCCCGAGTTTTCAGTCTTCTGCCATGCTGGCTAAGGGCATATTTAGGTTTGCTCGTAAACAGTGAACAAGGAGGGTCCAGTTGCATGTGGGGCTGCGTAAAGGCTCCCCTGGGGAGTTCAGATGTACCCAAAGGCTTCCTCTGGGGGCACTTTTGGATGGGCGAATTAGGCTTTTAATGCATTTTCTGGGGCCCGAGTTTTCTGTCGACTGCCAGGCGGGCCAGGGCTATATTTAGGGTTGCTGTGAAAGAGCAAATACGGAGGGTCCAGTTGCATGTGGGGCTGCGTAAAGGCTCCCCTGGGGAGTTCTCTTGTACCCAAAGTCTTCCTTTGGGGGTACTTTTGGATGGGCGAAAAGGCCTCGGAACGCATTTCCTGGGGCCTGATTTTTCACTCGTCTCCGATGACGGCTAGGGCTATGTTTAGGTTTGCTCAGGAACAGCGAACCCGGAGGGTCCAGTTGCATGTGGGGCTGCGTAAAGGCTCCCCTGAGGAGATCACTTGTACCCAAAGCCTTCCTTTGGGGGCACTTTTGGATGGTCTGAAGGGGCTCGCAACGCATTTCCTGGGGCCTGATTTTTCACTTGTCTTCGATGCCGGCTAGGGCTATGTTTAGGGATGCTCGGAAACAGCGAACCCGGAGGGTCAAGTTGCATGTGGGGCTGCGTATAGGCTCCCCTGGGGAGTTCTCTTGTACCCAAAGCCTTCCTTTGGGGGCACTTTTGGATGGGAGAAAAGGCCTCGGAACGCATTTCCTGGGGCTTGATTTTTCACTCGTCTCCGATGACGGCTAGGGCTATGTTTAGGGATGCTCGGAAACAGCGAACCCGGAGGGTCCAGTTGCATGTGTGGCTGCGTAAAGGCTCCCCTTGGGAGTTCACTTGTATCCAAAGCCTTCCTTTCGGGGCACTTTTGGATGGTCCTAAGGGGCTCGCAACGCATTTCCTGGGGCCTTATTTTTCAGTCGTCATCGATGACGGCTAGGGCTTTGTTTAGGGATGCTCGGAAACAGCGAACCCGGAGGGTCCAGTTGCATGTGGGGCTGCGTAAAGGCTCCCCTGGGGAGTTCACTTGTACCCAAAGCCTTCCTTTGGGGGCACTTTTGGATAGGCGAAAAGGGTTTGCAACGCATTTCCTGGGGCCTGATTTTTCAGTCGTCTCCGATGACGGCTACGGCTACGTTTAGGTTTGCTCAGGAACAGCGAACCCGGAGGGTCCAGTTGCATGTGGGGCTGTGTAAAGGCTCCCCTGGGGAGTTCACTTGTACCCAAAGCCTTCCTTTGGGGGCACTTTTGGATGGTCCAAAGGGGCTTGCAACGCGTTTTCTGGGGCCCTGGTTTTCAGTCTTCTCCCATGCCGGCTAGGGATATATTTAGGGTTGCTCGGAAAAATCGAACCCGGAGGGTCCAGTTGCATGTGTGGCTGCGTAAAGGCTCCCCTGGGGAGTTCACTTGTATCCAAAGCCTTCCTTTGGTGACACTTTTGGATGGTCCTAAGGGGCTCGCAACGCATTTCCTGGGGCCTGATTTTTCAGTCGTCATCGATGCCGTCTAGGGATATGTTTAGGGATGCTCGGAAACATCGAACCCGGAGGGTCCAGTTGCATGTGGGGCTGCGTAAAGGTTCCCCTGGGGAGTTCACTTGTACCCAAAGCCTTCCTTTGGGGGCACTTTTGAATGGACGAAAAGGGCTCGCAACGCATTTCCTGGGGCCTGATTTTTCAGTCGTCTTCGATGCCGGCTAGGTCTATGTTTAGGGATGCTCGGAAACAGCGAACCAGGAGGGTCCAGTTGCATGTGTGGCTGCGTAAAGGCTCCCCTGGGGAGTTCACTTGTACCCAAAGCCTTCCTTTGGGGGCACTTTTGGATGGGCGAAAAGGGCTCGCAACGCATTTCCTGTGGCCTGATTTTTCAGTCGTCTTCGAAGCCGTCTAGGGCTATGTTTAGGGATGCTCGGAAACAGCGAACCCGGAGGGTCCAGTTGCATGTGGGGCTGCGTAAAGGCTCCCCTGGGGAGTTCACTTGTACCCAAAGTCTTCCTTTGGGGGCACATTTGGATGTGCGAAAAGGCCTCGGAACGCATTTCCTGGGGCCTGATTTTTCACTCGTCTCCGATGACGGCTAGGGCTACGTTTAGGTTTGTTCAGGAACAGCGAACCCGGAGGGTCCAGTTGCATGTGGGGCTGCGTAAAGGCTCCCCTGGGGAGATCACTTGTACCCAAAGCCTTCCTTTGGGGGCACTTTTGGATGGTCCAAAGGGGCTTGCAACGCATTTCCTGGGGCCTGATTTTTCACTCGTCTCCGATGACGGGTAGGGCTACGTTTAGTTTTGCTCATGAACAGCGAACCCGGAGGGTCCAGTTGCATGTGGGGCTGCGTAAAGGCTCCCCTGGGGAGTTCTCTTGTACCCAAAGTCTTCGTTTGGGGGCACATTTGGATGGGCGAAAAGGCCTCGGAACGCATTTCCTAGGGCTTGATTTTTCACTCGTCTCCGATGACGGCTAGGGCTACGTTTAGGTTTGCTCAGGAACAGCGAACCCGGAGGGTCCAGTTGCATGTGGGGCTGTGTAAAGGCTCCCCTGGGGAGATCACTTGTACCCAAAGCCTTCCTTTGCGGGCACTTTTGGATGGTCCAAAGAGGCTTGCAACGCGTTTTCTGGGGCCCGGGTTTTCAGTCTTCTCCCATGCCAGCTAGTGATATATTTAGGGTTGCTCGGAAAAATCGAACCCGGAGGGTCCAGTTGCATGTGTGGCTGCGTAAAGGCTCCCCTGGGGAGTTCACTTGTATCCAAAGCCTTCCTTTGGGGGCACTTTTGGATGGGCGAATGGGGCTCGTAACACATTTTCTGTGGCCCGAGCTTTCAGTCGACTGCCAGGCGTGCTAGGGTTATATTTAGGCTTGCGGTGAAAGAGTGAACCCGGAGGGTCCAGTTGCATGTGGGGCTGCATAAAGGCTCCCCTGGGGAGTTCACTTGTACCCAAAGCCTTCCTTTGGAGCACTTCTGGATGGGTGAATGGGGCTTGAAACGCATTTTCTGGAGCCCGAGTTTTCAGTCTTCTGCCATGGTGGCTAGGGGTATATTTAGGGTTGCTCGTAAACAGTGAACAAGGAGGGTCCAGTTGCATGTGGGGCTGCATAAAGGCTCCCCTGGGGAGTTCACTTGTACCCAAAGCCTTCCTTTGGGGGCACTTTTGGATGGGCGAAAGGGGCTTGAAACGCTTTTTCTGTGGCCCGAGTTTTCAGTCTTCTGCCATGCTGGCTAGGGTTATATTTAGGGTTGCTGTAAAGAGCGAACACGGAGGGTCCAGTTGCATGTGGGGCTGCGTAAAGGCTCCCCTGGGGAGTTCAGATGTACCCAAAGCCTTCCTTTGGGGGCACATTTGGATGTGCGAAAAGGCCTCGTAACGCATTTCCTGAGGCCTGATTTTTCACTCGTCTCCGATGACGGCTAGGGCTACGTTTAGGTTTGCTCAGGAACAGCGAACCCGGAGGGTCCAGTTGCATGTGGGGCTTCGTAAAGGCTCCCCTGGGGAGTTCACTTGTACCCAAAGCCTTCCTTTGGGGGCACTTTTGGATGGTCCAAAGGGGCTTGCAACGCATTTCCTGGGGCCTGATTTTTCACTCGTCTCCGATGACGGGTAGGGCTACGTTTAGGTTTGCTCATGAACAGCGAACCCGGAGGGTCCAGTTGCATGTGGGGCTGCGTAAAGGCTCCCCTAGGGAGTTCACTTGTACCCAAAGCCTTCCTTTGGGGGCACTTTTGGATGGGCGAAAAGGGCTCGCAACGCATTTCCTGGGGCCTGATTTTTCAGTCGTCTTCGATGCCGTCTAGGAATATGTTTAGGGATGCTCGGAAACAGCGAACCCGGAGGGTCAAGTTGCATGTGGGGCTGCGTATAGGCTCCCCTGGGGAGTTCTCTTGTACCCAAAGCCTTCCTTTGGGGGCACTTTTGGATGGGAGAAAAGGCCTCGGAACGCATTTCCTGGGGCTTGATTTTTCACTCGTCTCCGATGACGGCTAGGGCTATGTTTAGGGATGCTCGGAAACAGCGAACCCGGAGGGTCCAGTTGCATGTGTGGCTGCGTAAAGGCTCCCCTGGGGAGTTCACTTGTATCAAAAGCCTTCCTTTGGGGGCACTTTTGTATGGTCCAAAGGGGCTCGCAACGCATTTCCTGGGGCCTGATTTTTCAGTCGTCATCGATGACGGCTAGGGATATGTTTAGGGATGCTCAGAAACAGCGAACCCGGAGGGTCCAGTTGCATGTGGGGCTGCGTAAAGGCTCCCCTGGGGAGATCACTTGTACCCAAAGCCTTCCATTGGTGACACTTTTGGATGGTCCAAAGGGGCTTGCAACGCATTTCCTGGGGCCTGATTTTTCACTCGTCTCCGATGACGGGTAGGGCTACGTTTAGTTTTGCTCATGAACAGCGAACCCGGAGGGTCCAGTTGCATGTGGGGCTGCGTAAAGGCTCCCCTGGGGAGTTCTCTTGTACCCAAAGTCTTCGTTTGGGGGCACATTTGGATGGGCGAAAAGGCCTCGGAACGCATTTCCTAGGGCTTGATTTTTCACTCGTCTCCGATGACGGCTAGGGCTACGTTTAGGTTTGCTCAGGAACAGCGAACCCGGAGGGTCCAGTTGCATGTGGGGCTGTGTAAAGGCTCCCCTGGGGAGATCACTTGTACCCAAAGCCTTCCTTTGCGGGCACTTTTGGATGGTCCAAAGGGGCTTGCAACGCGTTTTCTGGGGCCCGGGTTTTCAGTCTTCTCCCATGCCAGCTAGTGATATATTTAGGGTTGCTCGGAAAAATCGAACCCGGAGGGTCCAGTTGCATGTGTGGCTGCGTAAAGGCTCCCCTGGGGAGTTCACTTGTATCCAAAGCCTTCCTTTGGGGGCACTTTTGGATGGTCCTAAGGGGCTCGCAACGCATTTCCTGGGGCCTGATTTTTCAGTCGTCATCGATGACGGCTAGGGCTATGTTTAGGGATTCTTGGAAACATCGAACCCGGAGGGTCCAGTTGCATGTGTGGCTGCGTAAAGGCTCCCCTGGGGAGTTCACTTGTACCCAACGCCTTCCTTTGGGGGCACCTTTGGATGGGCGAAAAGGGCTTGCAATGCATTTCCTGGGGCCTGATTTTTCAGTCGTCATCGATGCCGGCTAGGGCTATGTTTAGGGATGCCCGGAAACAGCGAACCCGGAGGGTCCAGTTGCATGTGGGGCTGCGTAAAGGCTCCCCTGGGGAGTTCTCTTGTACCCAAAGTCTTCCTTTGGGGGCACATTTGGATGTGCGAAAAGGCCTCGGAACGCATTTCCTGGGGCTTGATTTTTCACTCGTCTCCGATGATGGCTAGGGCTACGTTTAGGTTTGCTCAGGAACAGCGAACCCGGAGGGTCCAGTTGCATGTGGGGCTGCGTAAAGGCTCCCCTGGGGAGTTCACTTGTACCCAAAGCCTTCCTTTGGGGGCACTTTTGGATGGTCCAAAGGGGCTTGCAACGCGTTTTCTGGGGCCCTGGTTTTCAGTCTTCTCCCATGCCGGCTAGGGATATATTTAGGGTTGCTCGGAAAAATCGAACCCGGAGGGTCCAGTTGCATGTGTGGCTGCGTAAAGGCTCCCCTGGGGAGTTCACTTGTATCCAAAGCCTTCCTTTGGTGACACTTTTGGATGGTCCTAAGGGGCTCGCAACGCATTTCCTGGGTTCTGATTTTTCAGTCGTCATCGATGCCGTCTAGGGCTATGTTTGGGGATGCTCGGAAACATCGAACCCGGAGGGTCCAGTTGCATGTGGGGCTGCATAAAGGCTCCCCTGGGGAGTTCACTTGTACCCAAAGTCTTCCATTGGGGGCACTTCTGGATGGGTGAATGGGGCTTGAAACGCATTTTCTGGAGCCCGAGTTTTCAGTCTTCTGCCATGCTGGCTAAGGGCATATTTAGGTTTGCTCGTAAACAGTGAACAAGGAGGGTCCAGTTGCATGTGGGGCTGCGTAAAGGCTCCCCTGGGGAGTTCAGATGTACCCAAAGGCTTCCTCTGGGGGCACTTTTGGATGGGCGAATTAGGCTTTTAACGCATTTTCTGGGGCCCGAGTTTTCTGTCGACTGCCAGGCGGGCCAGGGCTATATTTAGGGTTGCTGTGAAAGAGCAAATACGGAGGGTCCAGTTGCATGTGGGGCTGCGTAAAGGCTCCCCTGGGGAGTTCTCTTGTACCCAAAGTCTTCCTTTGGGGGTACTTTTGGATGGGCGAAAAGGCCTCGGAACGCATTTCCTGGGGCCTGATTTTTCACTCGTCTCCGATGACGGCTAGGGCTATGTTTAGGTTTGCTCAGGAACAGCGAACCCGGAGGGTCCAGTTGCATGTGGGGCTGCGTAAAGGCTCCCCTGAGGAGATCACTTGTACCCAAAGCCTTCCTTTGGGGGCACTTTTGGATGGTCTGAAGGGGCTCGCAACGCATTTCCTGGGGCCTGATTTTTCACTTGTCTTCGATGCCGGCTAGGGCTATGTTTAGGGATGCTCGGAAACAGCGAACCCGGAGGGTCAAGTTGCATGTGGGGCTGCGTATAGGCTCCCCTGGGGAGTTCTCTTGTACCCAAAGCCTTCCTTTGGGGGCACTTTTGGATGGGAGAAAAGGCCTCGGAACGCATTTCCTGGGGCTTGATTTTTCACTCGTCTCCGATGACGGCTAGGGCTATGTTTAGGGATGCTCGGAAACAGCGAACCCGGAGGGTCCAGTTGCATGTGTGGCTGCGTAAAGGCTCCCCTGGGGAGTTCACTTGTATCCAAAGCCTTCCTTTGGGGGCACTTTTGGATGGTCCTAAGGGGCTCGCAACGCATTTCCTGGGGCCTTATTTTTCAGTCGTCATCGATGACGGCTAGGGCTTTGTTTAGGGATGCTCGGAAACAGCGAACCCGGAGGGTCCAGTTGCATGTGGGGCTGCGTAAAGGCTCCCCTGGGGAGTTCACTTGTACCCAAAGCCTTCCTTTGGGGGCACTTTTGGATAGGCGAAAAGGGTTTGCAACGCATTTCCTGGGGCCTGATTTTTCAGTCGTCTCCGATGACGGCTACGGCTACGTTTAGGTTTGCTCAGGAACAGCGAACCCGGAGGGTCCAGTTGCATGTGGGGCTGTGTAAAGGCTCCCCTGGGGAGTTCACTTGTACCCAAAGCCTTCCTTTGGGGGCACTTTTGGATGGTCCAAAGGGGCTTGCAACGCGTTTTCTGGGGCCCTGGTTTTCAGTCTTCTCCCATGCCGGCTAGGGATATATTTAGGGTTGCTCGGAAAAATCGAACCCGGAGGGTCCAGTTGCATGTGTGGCTGCGTAAAGGCTCCCCTGGGGAGTTCACTTGTACCCAAAGCCTTCCTTTGGTGACACTTTTGGATGGTCCTAAGGGGCTCGCAACGCATTTCCTGGGGCCTGATTTTTCAGTCGTCATCGATGCCGTCTAGGGATATGTTTAGGGATGCTCGGAAACATCGAACCCGGAGGGTCCAGTTGCATGTGGGGCTGCGTAAAGGTTCCCCTGGGGAGTTCACTTGTACCCAAAGCCTTCCTTTGGGGGCACTTTTGGATGGACGAAAAGGGCTCGCAACGCATTTCCTGGGGCCTGATTTTTCAGTCGTCTTCGATGCCGGCTAGGTCTATGTTTAGGGATGCTCGGAAACAGCGAACCAGGAGGGTCCAGTTGCATGTGTGGCTGCGTAAAGGCTCCCCTGGGGAGTTCACTTGTACCCAAAGCCTTCCTTTGGGGGCACTTTTGGATGGGCGAAAAGGGCTCGCAACGCATTTCCTGTGGCCTGATTTTTCAGTCGTCTTCGAAGCCGTCTAGGGCTATGTTTAGGGATGCTCGGAAACAGCGAACCCGGAGGGTCCAGTTGCATGTGGGGCTGCGTAAAGGCTCCCCTGGGGAGTTCACTTGTACCCAAAGTCTTCCTTTGGGGGCACATTTGGATGTGCGAAAAGGCCTCGGAACGCATTTCCTGGGGCCTGATTTTTCACTCGTCTCCGATGACGGCTAGGGCTACGTTTAGGTTTGTTCAGGAACAGCGAACCCGGAGGGTCCAGTTGCATGTGGGGCTGCGTAAAGGCTCCCCTGGGGAGATCACTTGTACCCAAAGCCTTCCTTTGGGGGCACTTTTGAATGGTCCAAAGGGGCTTGCAACGCATTTCCTGGGGCCTGATTTTTCACTCGTCTCCGATGACGGGTAGGGCTACGTTTAGTTTTGCTCATGAACAGCGAACCCGGAGGGTCCAGTTGCATGTGGGGCTGCGTAAAGGCTCCCCTGGGGAGTTCTCTTGTACCCAAAGTCTTCGTTTGGGGGCACATTTGGATGGGCGAAAAGGCCTCGGAACGCATTTCCTAGGGCTTGATTTTTCACTCGTCTCCGATGACGGCTAGGGCTACGTTTAGGTTTGCTCAGGAACAGCGAACCCGGAGGGTCCAGTTGCATGTGGGGCTGTGTAAAGGCTCCCCTGGGGAGATCACTTGTACCCAAAGCCTTCCTTTGCGGGCACTTTTGGATGGTCCAAAGAGGCTTGCAACGCGTTTTCTGGGGCCCGGGTTTTCAGTCTTCTCCCATGCCAGCTAGTGATATATTTAGGGTTGCTCGGAAAAATCGAACCCGGAGGGTCCAGTTGCATGTGTGGCTGCGTAAAGGCTCCCCTGGGGAGTTCACTTGTATCCAAAGCCTTCCTTTGGGGGCACTTTTGGATGGGCGAATGGGGCTCGTAACACATTTTCTGTGGCCCGAGCTTTCAGTCGACTGCCAGGCGTGCTAGGGTTATATTTAGGCTTGCGGTGAAAGAGTGAACCCGGAGGGTCCAGTTGCATGTGGGGCTGCATAAAGGCTCCCCTGGGGAGTTCACTTGTACCCAAAGCCTTCCTTTGGAGCACTTCTGGATGGGTGAATGGGGCTTGAAACGCATTTTCTGGAGCCCGAGTTTTCAGTCTTCTGCCATGGTGGCTAGGGGTATATTTAGGGTTGCTCGTAAACAGTGAACAAGGAGGGTCCAGTTGCATGTGGGGCTGCATAAAGGCTCCCCTGGGGAGTTCACTTGTACCCAAAGCCTTCCTTTGGGGGCACTTCTGGATGGGCGAAAGGGGCTTGAAACGCTTTTTCTGTGGCCCGAGTTTTCAGTCTTCTGCCATGCTGGCTAGGGTTATATTTAGGGTTGCTGTAAAGAGCGAACACGGAGGGTCCAGTTGCATGTGGGGCTGCGTAAAGGCTCCCCTGGGGAGTTCAGATGTACCCAAAGCCTTCCTTTGGGGGCACTTTTGCATGGGCGAATGGGGCTCGTAACACATTTTCTGTGGCCCGAGCTTTCAGTCGACTGCCAGGCGTGCTAGGGTTATATTTAGGCTTGCGGTGAAAGAGTGAACCCGGAGGGTCCAGTTGCATGTGGGGCTGCATAAAGGCTCCCCTGGGGAGTTCACTTGTACCCAAAGCCTTCCTTTGGGGGCACTTCTGGATGGGTGAATGGGGCTTGAAACGCATTTTCTGGAGCCCGAGTTTTCAGTCTTCTGCCATGGTGGCTAGGGGTATATTTAGGGTTGCTCGTAACCAGTGAACAAGGAGGGTCCAGTTGCATGTGGGGCTGCGTAAAGTCTCCCCTGGGTAGTTCAGTTGTACCCAAAGCCTTCCTTTGGGGGCACTTTTGGATGGACGAAAAGGGCTCGCAACGCATTTCCTGGGGCCTGATTTTTCAGTCGACTGCCAGGCGGGCCAGGGCTATATTTAGGGTTGCTGTGAAAGAGCAAGTACGGAGGGTCCAGTTGCATGTGGGGCTGCGTTAAGGCTCCCCTGGGGAGTTCACTTGTACCCAAAGCCTTCCTTTGGGGGCACTTTTGGATGGTCCAAAGGGGCTTGCAACGCATTTCCTGGGGCCTGATTTTTCACTCGTCTCCGATGACGGGTAGGGCTACGTTTAGGTTTGCTCAGGAACAGCGAACCCGGAGGGTCCAGTTGCATGTGGGGCTGCGTAAAGGCTCCCCTGGGGAGTTCACTTGTACCCAAAGCCTTCCTTTGGGGGCACTTTTGGATGGGCGAAAAGGGCTCGCAACGCATTTCCTGGGGCCTGATTTTTCAGTCGTCTTCGATGCCGTCTAGGAATATGTTTAGGGATGCTCGGAAACAGCGAACCCGGAGGGTCCAGTTGCATGTGGGGCTGCGTAAAGGCTCCCCTGGGGAGTTCACTTGTACCCAAAGCCTTCCTTTGGTGATACTTTTGGATGGTCCAAAGGGGCTTGAAACACGTTTTCTGGGGCCCGGGTTTTCAGTCTTCTCCCATGCCGGCTAGTGATATATTTAGGTTTGCTCGGCAAAATCGAACCCGGAGGGTCCAGTTGCATGTGGGGCTGCGTAAAGGCTCCCCTGGGGAGTTCTCTTGTACCCAAAGTCTTCGTTTGGGGGCACTTTTGGACGGGCGAAAAGGGCTCTCAACGCATTTCCTGGGGCCTGATTTTTCACTCGTCTTCGATGCCGGCTAGGGCTATGTTAAGGGATGCTCGGAAACAGCGAACCCGGAGGGTCCAGTTGCATGTGGGGCTGCGTAAAGGCTCCCCTGGGGAGTTCACTTGTACCCAAAGCCTTCCTTTGGGGGCACTTTTGGATGGGGAAAAAGGGCTCGCAACGCATTTCCTGGGGCCTGATTTTTCACTCCTCTCCGATGACGGCAAGGGCTGCGTTTAGTTTTGCTCAGGAACAGCGAACCCGGAGGGTCCAGTTGCATGTGGGGCTGCGTAAAGGCTCCCCTGGGGAGTTCACTTGTACCCAAAGCCTTCCTTTGGGGGCACGTTTGGATGGTCCAAAGGGGCACGCAACGCATTTCCTGGGGCCTGATTTTTCACTCGTCTCCGATGACGGGTAGGGCTACGTTTAGGTTTGCTCATGAACAGCGAACCCGGAGGGTCCAGTTGCATGTGGGGCTGCGTAAAGGCTCCCCTGGGGAGTTCACTTGTACCCAAAGCCTTCCTTTGGGGGCACTTTTGGATGGGCGAAAACGGCTCGCAACGCATTTCCTGGGGCCTGATTTTTCAGTCGTCTTCGATGCCGTCTAGGAATATGTTTAGGGATGCTCGGAAACAGCGAACCCGGAGGGTCAAGTTGCATGTGGGGCTGCGTATAGGCTCCCCTGGGGAGTTCTCTTGTACCCAAAGCCTTCCTTTGGGGGCACTTTTGGATGGGAGAAAAGGCCTCGGAACGCATTTCCTGGGGCTTGATTTTTCACTCGTCTCCGATGACGGCTAGGGTTATGTTTAGGGATGCTCGGAAACAGCGAACCCGGAGGGTCCAGTTGCATGTGTGGCTGCGTAAAGGCTCCCCTGGGGAGTTCACTTGTATCCAAAGCCTTCCTTTGGGGGCACTTTTGTATGGTCCAAAGGGGCTCGCAACGCATTTCCTGTGGCCTGATTTTTCAGTCGTCATCGATGACGGCTAGGGATATGTTTAGGGATGCTCAGAAACAGCGAACCCGGAGGGTCCAGTTGCATGTGGGGCTGCGTAAAGGCTCCCCTGGGGAGATCACTTGTACCCAAAGCCTTCCTTTGGGGGCACTTTTGGATGGGCGAAAAGGGCTTGCAATGCATTTCCTGGGGCCTGATTTTTCATTCGTCTACGATGCCGTCTAGGGCTATGTTTAGGGATGCTCGGAAACAGCGAACCCGGAGGGTCCAGTTGCATGTGGGGCTGTGTAAAGGCTCCCCTGGGGAGTTCTCTTGTACCCAAAGTCTTCCTTTGGGGGCACATTTGGATGTGCGAAAAGGCCTCGGAAAGCATTTCCTGGGGCTTGATTTTTCACTCGTCTCCGATGACGGCTAGGGCTACGTTTAGGTTTGCTCAGGAACAGCGAACCCGGAGGGTCCAGTTGCATGTGGGGCTGTGTAAAGGCTCCCCTGGGGAGATCACTTGTACCCAAAGCCTTCCTTTGGGGGCACTTTTGGATGGTCCAAAGGGGCTTGAAAACGTTTTCTGGGGCCCGGGTTTTCAGTCTTCTCCCATGCCAGCTAGTGATATATTTAGGGTTGCTCGGAAAAATCGAACCCGGAGGGTCCAGTTGCATGTGGGGCTGCGTAAAGGCTCCCCTGGGGAGTTCACTTGTACCCAAAGCCTTCCTTTGGGGGCACTTTTGGATGGTCCTAAGGGGCTCGCAACGCATTTCCTGGGGCCTGATTTTTCAGTCGTCTCCGATGACGGCTACGGCTACGTTTAGGTTTGCTCAGGAACAGCGAACCCGGAGGGTCCAGTTGCATGTGGGGCTGCGTAAAGGCTCCCCTGGGGAGTTCACTTGTACCCAAAGCCTTCCTTTGGGGGCACTTTTGGATGGTCCAAAGGGGCTTGCAACGCGTTTTCTGGGGCCCTGGTTTTCAGTCTTCTCCCATGCCGGCTAGGGATATATTTAGGGTTGCTCGTAAAAATCGAACCCAGAGGGTCCAGTTGCATGTGTGGCTGCGTAAAGGCTCCCCTGGGGAGTTCACTTGTACCCAAAGCCTTCCTTTGGGGGCACTTTTGGATGGTCCTAAGGGGCTCGCAACGCATTTCCTGGGTTCTGATTTTTCAGTCGTCATCGATGCCGTCTAGGGATATGTTTAGGGATGCTCGGAAACATCGAACCCGGAGGGTCCAGTTGCATGTGGGGCTGCGTAAAGGTTCCCCTGGGGAGTTCACTTGTACCCAAAGCCTTCCTTTGGGGGCACTTTTGGATGGACGAAAAGGGCTCGCAACGCATTTCCTGGGGCCTGATTTTTCAGTCGTCTTCGATGCCGGCTAGGGCTATGTTTAGGGATGCTCGGAAACAGCGAACCAGGAGGGTCCAGTTGCATGTGTGGCTGCGTAAAGGCTCCCCTGGGGAGTTCACTTGTACCCAAAGCCTTCCTTTGGGGGCACTTTTGGATGGGCGAAAAGGGCTCGCAACGCATTTCCTGTGGCCTGATTTTTCAGTCGTCTTCGAAGCCGTCTAGGGCTATGTTTAGGGATGCTCGGAAACAGCGAACCCGGAGGGTCCAGTTGCATGTGGGGCTGCGTAAAGGCTCCCCTGGGGAGTTCACTTGTACCCAAAGTCTTCCTTTGGGGGCACATTTGGATGTGCGAAAAGGCCTCGGAACGCATTTCCTGGGGCCTGATTTTTCACTCGTCTCCGATGACGGCTAGGGCTACGTTTAGGTTTGTTCAGGAACAGCGAACCCGGAGGGTCCAGTTGCATGTGGGGCTGCGTAAAGGCTCCCCTGGGGAGATCACTTGTACCCAAAGCCTTCCTTTGCGGGCACTTTTGGATGGTCCAAAGGGGCTTGCAACGCGTTTTCTGGGGCCCGGGTTTTCAGTCTTCTCCCATGCCAGCTAGTGATATATTTAGGGTTGCTCGGAAAAATCGAACCCGGAGGGTCCAGTTGCATGTGTGGCTGCGTAAAGGCTCCCCTGGGGAGTTCACTTGTATCCAAAGCCTTCCTTTGGGGGCACTTTTGGATGGTCCTAAGGGGCTCGCAACGCATTTCCTGGGGCCTGATTTTTCAGTCGTCATCGATGACGGCTAGGAATATGTTTAGGGATTCTTGGAAACATCGAACCCGGAGGGTCCAGTTGCATGTGGGGCTGCGTAAAGGCTCCCCTGGGGAGATCACTTGTACCCAAAGCCTTCCTTTGGGGGCACTTTTGGATGGTCCAAAGGGGCTTGCAACGCATTTCCTGGGGCCTGATTTTTCACTCGTCTCCGATGACGGGTAGGGCTACGTTTAGTTTTGCTCATGAACAGCGAACCCGGAGGGTCCAGTTGCATGTGGGGCTGCGTAAAGGCTCCCCTGGGGAGTTCTCTTGTACCCAAAGTCTTCGTTTGGGGGCACATTTGGATGGGCGAAAAGGCCTCGGAACGCATTTCCTAGGGCTTGATTTTTCACTCGTCTCCGATGACGGCTAGGGCTACGTTTAGGTTTGCTCAGGAACAGCGAACCCGGAGGGTCCAGTTGCATGTGGGGCTGTGTAAAGGCTCCCCTGGGGAGATCACTTGTACCCAAAGCCTTCCTTTGCGGGCACTTTTGGATGGTCCAAAGAGGCTTGCAACGCGTTTTCTGGGGCCCTGGTTTTCAGTCTTCTCCCATGCCGGCTAGGGATATATTTAGGGTTGCTCGTAAAAATCGAACCCAGAGGGTCCAGTTGCATGTGTGGCTGCGTAAAGGCTCCCCTGGGGAGTTCACTTGTACCCAAAGCCTTCCTTTGGGGGCACTTTTGGATGGTCCTAAGGGGCTCGCAACGCATTTCCTGGGTTCTGATTTTTCAGTCGTCATCGATGCCGTCTAGGGATATGTTTAGGGATGCTCGGAAACATCGAACCCGGAGGGTCCAGTTGCATGTGGGGCTGCGTAAAGGTTCCCCTGGGGAGTTCACTTGTACCCAAAGCCTTCCTTTGGGGGCACTTTTGGATGGACGAAAAGGGCTCGCAACGCATTTCCTGGGGCCTGATTTTTCAGTCGTCTTCGATGCCGGCTAGGGCTATGTTTAGGGATGCTCGGAAACAGCGAACCAGGAGGGTCCAGTTGCATGTGTGGCTGCGTAAAGGCTCCCCTGGGGAGTTCACTTGTACCCAAAGCCTTCCTTTGGGGGCACTTTTGGATGGGCGAAAAGGGCTCGCAACGCATTTCCTGTGGCCTGATTTTTCAGTCGTCTTCGAAGCCGTCTAGGGCTATGTTTAGGGATGCTCGGAAACAGCGAACCCGGAGGGTCCAGTTGCATGTGGGGCTGCGTAAAGGCTCCCCTGGGGAGTTCACTTGTACCCAAAGTCTTCCTTTGGGGGCACATTTGGATGTGCGAAAAGGCCTCGGAACGCATTTCCTGGGGCCTGATTTTTCACTCGTCTCCGATGACGGCTAGGGCTACGTTTAGGTTTGTTCAGGAACAGCGAACCCGGAGGGTCCAGTTGCATGTGGGGCTGCGTAAAGGCTCCCCTGGGGAGATCACTTGTACCCAAAGCCTTCCTTTGCGGGCACTTTTGGATGGTCCAAAGGGGCTTGCAACGCGTTTTCTGGGGCCCGGGTTTTCAGTCTTCTCCCATGCCAGCTAGTGATATATTTAGGGTTGCTCGGAAAAATCGAACCCGGAGGGTCCAGTTGCATGTGTGGCTGCGTAAAGGCTCCCCTGGGGAGTTCACTTGTATCCAAAGCCTTCCTTTGGGGGCACTTTTGGATGGTCCTAAGGGGCTCGCAACGCATTTCCTGGGGCCTGATTTTTCAGTCGTCATCGATGACGGCTAGGGCTATGTTTAGGGATTCTTGGAAACATCGAACCCGGAGGGTCCACTTGCATGTGTGGCTGCGTAAAGGCTACCCTGGGGAGTTCACTTGTACCCAAAGCCTTCCTTTGGGGGCACCTTTGGATGGGCGAAAAGGGCTTGCAATGCATTTCCTGGGGCCTGATTTTTCAGTCGTCATCGATGCCGGCTAGGGCTATGTTTAGGGATGCCCGGAAACAGCGAACCCGGAGGGTCCACTTGCATGTGGGGCTGTGTAAAGGCTCCCCTGGGGAGTTCTCTTGTACCCAAAGTCTTCCTTTGGGGGCACATTTGGATGTGCGAAAAGGCCTCGGAACGCATTTCCTGGGGCTTGATTTTTCACTCGTCTCCGATGATGGCTAGGGCTACGTTTAGGTTTGCTCAGGAACAGCGAACCCGGAGGGTCCAGTTGCATGTGGGGCTGCGTAAAGGCTCCCCTGGGGAGTTCACTTGTACCCAATGCCTTCCTTTGGGGGCACTTTTGGATGGTCCAAAGGGGCTTGCAACGCGTTTTCTGGGGCCCTGGTTTTCAGTCTTCTCCCATGCCGGCTAGGGATATATTTAGGGTTGCTCGGAAAAATCGAACCCGGAGGGTCCAGTTGCATGTGTGGCTGCGTAAAGGCTCCCCTGGGGAGTTCACTTGTATCCAAAGCCTTCCTTTGGTGACACTTTTGGATGGTCCTAAGGGGCTCGCAACGCATTTCCTGGGTTCTGATTTTTCAGTCGTCATCGATGCCGTCTAGGGCTATGTTTGGGGATGCTCGGAAACATCGAACCCGGAGGGTCCAGTTGCATGTGGGGCTGCATAAAGGCTCCCCTGGGGAGTTCACTTGTACCCAAAGTCTTCCTTTGGGGGCACTTCTGGATGGGTGAATGGGGCTTGAAACGCATTTTCTGGAGCCCGAGTTTTCAGTCTTCTGCCATGCTGGCTAAGGGCATATTTAGGTTTGCTCGTAAACAGTGAACAAGGAGGGTCCAGTTGCATGTGGGGCTGCGTAAAGGCTCCCCTGGGGAGTTCAGATGTACCCAAAGGCTTCCTCTGGGGGCACTTTTGGATGGGCGAATTAGGCTTTTAACGCATTTTCTGGGGCCCGAGTTTTCTGTCGACTGCCAGGCGGGCCAGGGCTATATTTAGGGTTGCTGTGAAAGAGCAAATACGGAGGGTCCAGTTGCATGTGGGGCTGCGTAAAGGCTCCCCTGGGGAGTTCTCTTGTACCCAAAGTCTTCCTTTAGGGGCACATTTGGATGTGCGAAAAGGCCTCGTAACGCATTTCCTGGGGCCTGATTTTTCACTCGTCTCCGATGACGGCTAGGGCTACGTTTAGGTTTGCTCAGGAACAGCGAACCCGGAGGGTCCAGTTGCATGTGGGGCTTCGTAAAGGCTCCCCTGGGGAGTTCACTTGTACCCAAAGCCTTCCTTTGGGGGCTCTTTTGGATGGTCCAAAGGGGCTTGCAACGCATTTCCTGGGGCCTTATTTTTCACTCGTCTCCGATGACGGGTAGGGCTACGTTTAGGTTTGCTCATGAACAGCGAACCCGGAGGGTCCAGTTGCATGTGGGGCTGCGTAAAGGCTCCCCTGGGGAGTTCACTTGTACCCAAAGCCTTCCTTTGGGGGCACTTTTGTATGGGCGAAAAGGGCTCGCAACGCATTTCCTGGGGCTTGATTTTTCACTCGTCTCCGATGACGGCTAGGGCTATGTTTAGGTTTGCTCATGAACAGCGAACCCGGAGGGTCCAGTTGCATGTGGGGCTGCGTAAAGGCTCCCCTGGGGAGTTCACTTGTACCCAAAGCCTTCCTTTGGGGGCACTTTTGGATGGGGAAAAGGCCTCGGAACGCATTTCCTGGGGCTTGATTTTTCACTCGTCTCCGATGACGGCTAGGGCTATGTTTAGGGATGCTCGGAAACAGCGAACCCGGAGGGTCCAGTTGCATGTGTGGCTGCGTAAAGGCTCCCCTGGGGAGTTCACTTGTACCCAAAGCCTTCCTTTGGGGGCACTTTTGGATGGTCCTAAGGGGCTCGCAACGCATTTCCTGCGGCCTGATTTTTCAGTCGTCATCGATGCCGTCTAGGGATATGTTTAGGGATGCTCGGAAACATCGAACCCGGAGGGTCCAGTTGCATGTGGGGCTGCGTAAAGGTTCCCCTGGGGAGTTCACTTGTACCCAAAGCCTTCCTTTGGGGGCACTTTTGGATGGACGAAAAGGGCTCGCAACGCATTTCCTGGGGCCTGATTTTTCAGTCGTCTTCGATGCCGGCTAGGTCTATGTTTAGGGATGCTCGGAAACAGCGAACCCGGAGGGTCCAGTTGCATGTGGGGCTGCGTAAAGGCTCCCCTGGGGAGTTCACTTGTACCCAAAGTCTTCCTTTGGGGGCACATTTGGATGTGCGAAAAGGCCTCGGAACGCATTTCCTGGGGCCTGATTTTTCACTCGTCTCCGATGACGGCTAGGGCTACGTTTAGGTTTGTTCAGGAACAGCGAACCCGGAGGGTCCAGTTGCATGTGGGGCTGCGTAAAGGCTCCCCTGGGGAGATCACTTGTACCCAAAGCCTTCCTTTGGGGGCACTTTTGGATGGTCCAAAGGGGCTTGCAACGCATTTCCTGGGGCCTGATTTTTCACTCGTCTCCGATGACGGGTAGGGCTACGTTTAGTTTTGCTCATGAACAGCGAACCCGGAGGGTCCAGTTGCATGTGGGGCTGCGTAAAGGCTCCCCTGGGGAGTTCTCTTGTACCCAAAGTCTTCGTTTGGGGGCACATTTGGATGGGCGAAAAGGCCTCGGAACGCATTTCCTAGGGCTTGATTTTTCACTCGTCTCCGATGACGGCTAGGGCTACGTTTAGGTTTGCTCAGGAACAGCGAACCCGGAGGGTCCAGTTGCATGTGGGGCTGTGTAAAGGCTCCCCTGGGGAGATCACTTGTACCCAAAGCCTTCCTTTGCGGGCACTTTTGGATGGTCCAAAGAGGCTTGCAACGCGTTTTCTGGGGCCCGGGTTTTCAGTCTTCTCCCATGCCAGCTAGTGATATATTTAGGGTTGCTCGGAAAAATCGAACCCGGAGGGTCCAGTTGCATGTGTGGCTGCGTAAAGGCTCCCCTGGGGAGTTCACTTGTATCCAAAGCCTTCCTTTGGGGGCACTTTTGGATGGGCGAATGGGGCTCGTAACACATTTTCTGTGGCCCGAGCTTTCAGTCGACTGCCCGGCGTGCTAGGGTTATATTTAGGCTTGCGGTGAAAGAGTGAACCCGGAGGGTCCAGTTGCATGTGGGGCTGCATAAAGGCTCCCCTGGGGAGTTCACTTGTACCCAAAGCCTTCCTTTGGGGGCACTTCTGGATGGGCGAAAGGGGCTTGAAACGCTTTTTCTGTGGCCCGAGTTTTCAGTCTTCTGCCATGCTGGCTAGCGTTATATTTAGGGTTGCTGTAAAGAGCGAACACGGAGGGTCCAGTTGCATGTGGGGCTGCGTAAAGGCTCCCCTGGGGAGTTCAGATGTACCCAAAGCCTTCCTTTGGGGGCACTTTTGCATGGGCGAATGGGGCTCGTAACACATTTTCTGTGGCCCGAGCTTTCAGTCGACTGCCAGGCGGGCCAGGGCTATATTTAGGGTTGCTGTGAAAGAGCAAGTACGGAGGGTCCAGTTGCATGTGGGGCTGCGTTAAGGCTCCCCTGGGGAGTTCAGTTGTACCCAAAGCCTTCCTCTGGGGGCACTTCTGGATGGGCGAATTAGGCTTTTAACGCATTTTCTGGGGCCCGAGTTTTCAGTTTTCTGCCATGCTGGCTAGTGTTATATTTAGGGTTGCTTGTAAACAGAGAAAACGGAGGGTCCAGTTGCGTATGGGCCTGCATAAAGGCTCCCCTGGGGAGTTCAGTTGTACCCAAAGCCTTCCTTTGGGGGCACTTTTGGATGGTCGAATGGGGCTTGTAGCACGTTTCCTTGGCCCGAGTTTTCAGTCTTCTGCCATGCTGGCTAGGGTTATATTTAGGGTTGCTGTAAAGAGCGAACACGGAGGGTCCAGTTGCATGTGGGGCTGCGTAAAGGCTCCCCTGGGGAGTTCACTTGTACCCAAAGCCTTCCTTTGGTGATACTTTTGGATGGTCCAAAGGGGCTTGCAACGCGTTTTCTGGGGCCCGGGTTTTCAGTCTTCTCCCATGGCGGCTAGTGATATATTTAGGTTTGCTCGGAAAAATCGAACCCGGAGGGTCCAGTTGCATGTGGGGCTGCGTTAAGGCTCCCCTGGGGAGTTCAGTTGTACCCAAAGCCTTCCTCTGGGGGCACTTCTGGATGGGCGAATTAGGCTTTTAACGCATTTTCTGGGGCCCGAGTTTTCAGTCGTCTGCCATGCGGGCCAGGGTTATATTTAGGGTTGCTGTGAAAGAGCGAATACGGAGGGTCCAGTTGCATGTGGGGCTGCATAAAGGCTCCCCTGGGGAGTTCACTTGTACCCAAAGCCTTCCTTTGGGGGCACTTCTGGATGGGCGAAAGGGGCTTGAAACACTTTTTCTGTGGCCCGAGTTTTCAGTCTTCTGCCATGCTGGCTAGGGTTATATTTAGGGTTGCTGTAAAGAGCGAACACGGAGGGTCCAGTTGCATGTGGGGCTGCATAAAGGCTCCCCTGGGGAGTTCACTTGTACCCAAAGCCTTCCTTTGGGGGCACTTCTGGATGGGTGAATGGGGCTTGAAACGCATTTTCTGGAGCCCGAGTTTTCAGTCTTCTGCCATGCTGGCTAGGGGTATATTTAGGGTTGCTGTAAAGAGCGAACACGGAGGGTCCAGTTGCATGTGGGGCTGCGTAAAGGCTCCCCTGGGGAGTTCACTTGTACCCAAAGCCTTCCTTTGGTGATACTTTTGGATGGTCCAAAGGGGCTTGCAACGCGTTTTCTGGGGCCCGGGTTTTCAGTCTTCTCCCATGGCGGCTAGTGATATATTTAGGTTTGCTCGGAAAAATCGAACCCGGAGGGTCCAGTTGCATGTGGGGCTGCGTTAAGGCTCCCCTGGGGAGTTCAGTTGTACCCAAAGCCTTCCTCTGGGGGCACTTCTGGATGGGCGAATTAGGCTTTTAACGCATTTTCTGGGGCCCGATTTTTCAGTCATCTGCCATGCAGGCCGGGGTTATATTTAGGGTTGCTGTGAAAGTGCGAATACGGAGGGTCCAGTTGCATGTGGGGCTGCGTAAAGGCTCCCCTGGGGAGTTCAGATGTACCCAAAGCCTTCCTTTGGTGATACTTTTGGATGGGCGAATGGGGCTCGTAACACATTTTCTGTGGCCCGAGCTTTCAGTCGACTGCCAGGCGTGCTAGGGTTATATTTAGGCTTGCGGTGAAAGAGTGAACCCGGAGGGTCCAGTTGCATGTGGGGCTGCATAAAGGCTCCCCTGGGGAGTTCAGTTGTACCCAAAGCCTTCCTTTGGGAGCACTTTTGGATGGTCCAAGGGGAATCGCAATGGGTTTTCTGAGGCCCGCTTTTTCAGTCTTCTCCCATTGAGCAGAGGGCTATATTTAGGCTTACGGTGAAAGAGTGAACCCGGAGGTTCCAGTTGCATGTGGGGCTCCATAAAGGATCCCCTGAGGAGTTCAGATGTACCCAAAGCCTTCCTTTGGTGGCACTTTTGGATGGGCGAATGGGGCTTGTAGCACGTTTTCTGGGGCCCGAGTTTTCAGTCTTCTGCCATGCTGGCTAGGGTTATATTTAGGGTTGCTGTAAAGAGCGAACACGGAGGGTCCAGTTGCATGTGGGGCTGCGTAAAGGCTCCCCTGGGGAGTTCAGATGTACCCAAAGCCTTCCTTTGGGGGCACTTTTGGATGGGCGAATGGGGCTCGTAACACATTTTCTGTGGCCCGAGCTTTCAGTCGACTGCCAGGCGTGCTAGGGTTATATTTAGGCTTGCGGTGAAAGAGTGAACCCGGAGGGTCCAGTTGCATGTGGGGCTGCATAAAGGCTCCCCTGGGGAGTTCACTTGTACCCAAAGTCTTCCTTTGGGGGCACTTCTGGATGGGTGAATGGGGCTTGAAACGCATTTTCTGGGGCCCGAGTTTTCTGTCGACTGCCAGGCGGGCCAGGGCTATATTTAGGGTTGCTGTGAAAGAGCAAATACGGAGTGTCCAGTTGCATGTGGGGCTGCGTTAAGGCTCCCCTGGGGAGTTCACTTGTACCCAAAGCCTTCCTCTGGGGGCACTTTCGGATGGACGAATTAGGCTTTTAACGCATTTTCTGTGGCCCGAGCTTTCAGTCGACTGCCAGGCGTGCTAGGGCTATATTTAGGGTTGCTGTGAAAGAGTGAACCCGGAGGGTCCAGTTGCATGTGGGGCTGCATAAAGGCTCCCCTGGGGAGTTCACTTGTACCCAAAGCCTTCCTCTGGGGGCACTTCTGGATGGGCGAAAGAGGCTTGAAACGCATTTTTTGGAGCCCGAGTTTTCAGTCTTCTGCCATGGTGGCTAGGGGTATATTTAGGGTTGCTCGTAAACAATGAACAAGGAGGGCCCAGTTGCATGTGGGGCTGCGTAAAGGCTCCCCTGGGGAGTTCAGATGTTCTCAAAGTCTTCTTTTGGGGGCACTTTTGGATGGGCGAAAGGGTCTTGTAAGACGTTTTCTTGGGTACAAGTAAACTCCCCAGGGGAGCCTTCACGCAGCCCGACATGCCAATGGAGCCTCCTTATTCGCTCTTTCATTGCCACCCCACGGGCCGGCGTAGGACCCCTAAACGATTCGTAGCAAGTCTGGCTCCCATTCCGCTCGTGTCACCCGTGTCACTTTAGTCCAGCCGCCCAAGGCGGGACCCGGACCCCGGTGCGGCTAGCACACACGTCGCCCAGGATAGGAGCGTGGGTGTTCGGGACGGACGGCTGCCGCTCCGGAGAGGACAGAACCCCATGTCCCCGCGACTGCCAGCCCACGAGGCGGCGGAACACAGCCGCCTGCTTCGCGGCAAGGCTGGCAGCCACACCGCTTGTGGCCGGTCACCCGTGTCTTGCGATCACTTTAGTCCAGCCGCCCAAGGCGGGACCCGGACCCCCGTGCGGCTTGCACAAACGTCGCCCAGGACCGGAGCGTGGCTGTTCGGGAAGGACGGCGGCCGCTCAGGGACGGATAGTTGCCGAGCGAACGGAACACAGCCGCCTGCTTCGTGGCAAGGCTGGCACCCACAGGGGTTGTGGCCGGTCACCCGTTTCTTGCGATCACTTTAGTCCAGCCGCCTAAGGCAGAACCCGGACCCCGGTGCGGCTAGCACAAACGTCGCGCAGGACCGTAGCGTGGCTATTCGGGAAGGACGGCGGCCGCTCCGGGACGGATAGCTGCCGAGCGAACGGAACACAGCCGCCTGCTTCGCGGCAAGTCTGGCAGCTACAACGCTTGTGGCCGGTCACCCGTGTCTTGCGATCACTTTTGTCGAGCCGCCCAAGGCGGGACCCGGACCCCGGCGCGGCTAGCACACACGACACCCAGGACCGGAGCCCACGGACCACATCCGGACGACTGCCGCTCTGGACTGTCTGAATCCCCGGTCCCAGGGACGGCGTAACTCCGACCCGGGGAACGACAGCCTGACGCTTCGCGGAAAGTCTGGCTTTCATGCCACTCGTGGCCGGACAACCGTGTTTTGGGATCGTTGTCCCCAGTCCGCCCGAGACGGGACCCGGACCCCGGCGCGGCTAGCACACACGTCGCGCAGGACCGGAGCCTAGGGGCTCGGGAAGCCGCACCGACGCAGCCCGTAGAGGGACACACGTTTCCTGCGATCGAAATAGCGGAGCCGACCGAGGTCCGACCGTGTCCTAGTTCGGCTTGCACAAACGTCGCCCAGGACCGGAGCGTGGCTGTTCGGGAAGGACGGCGGCCGCTCTGGGACGGATAGTTGCCGAGCGAACGGAACACAGCCGCCTGCTTCGCGGCAAGTCTGGCAGCCACAACGCTTGTGGCCGGTCACCCCTGTCTTGCGATCAATTCTTTCGAGCCGCCCAAGGCGGGACCCGGACCCCGGCGCGGCTAGAACACGACACCCAGGACCGGAGCCCTAAGACCACATCCGGACGACTGCCGCCCTGGACTGTCTGAATCCCCGGTCCCCGGGACGGCGTAACGCCGAGCCGCTGAACGACAGCCTCCACTTCTCGACACGGCTGGCAGCCACAGCGCTTGTGGCCGGTCACCCGTGTCTTGCGATCACTTTAGTCCAGCCGCCCAAGGCGGGACCCGGACCCCGGCGCGGCTAGCACACACGTCGCGCAGGACCGGAGCCTAGGGGCTCGGGAAGCCGCACCGACGTAGCCCGTAGAGGGACACACGTTTCCTGCAATCGAAATAGCGGAGCCGACAGAGGTCCGACCGGGTCCTAGTTCGGCTAGCACTCACATCGCCCAGGACCGGAGCGTGGGTGTTCGGGACGGACGGCGGCCGCTCCGGGACGGATAGTTGCCGAGCGAACGGAACACAGCCGCCTGCTTCGTGGCAAGGCTGGCACCCAGAGGGGTTTTGGCTGGTCACCCGTTTCTTGCGATCACTTTAGTCCAGCCGCCCAAGGCGGGACCCGGACCCCCGTGCGGCTAGCACAAACGTCGCCCAGGACCGGAGCCCAGGGACCACATCCGGACGACTGCCGCTCTGGACTGTCTGAATCCCCGGTCCCAGGGACGGCGTAACTCCGACCCGGGGAACGACAGCCTGACGCTTCGCGGCAAGTCTGGCTTTCATGCCGCTCGTGGCCGGACAACCGTGTCTTGGGATCGTTGTCCCCAGTCCGCCCGAGACGGGACCCCTACCCCGGTGCGGCTAGCACACACGTCGCCCAGGATAGGAGCGTGGGTGTTCGGGACGGACGGCTGCCGCTCCGGAGAGGACAGAACCCCATGTCCCCGCGACTGCCAGCCCACGAGCCGGCGGAGGACAGCCTCCTGCTACGCGGCAAGGCCGGCAGCCACACCGCTTGTGGCCGCTCACCCGTGTCTTGCGATCACTTTCTTCGAGCCGCCCAAGGCGGACCCGTACCCCGGTGCGGATTGAACACACGTCGCCCAGGACCGGAGCCCAGGGACCACATCCGGACGACTGCCGCTCTGGACTGTCTGAATCCCCGGTCCCAGGGACGGCGTAACTCCGACCCGGGGAACGACAGCCTGACGCTTCGCGGCAAGTCTGGCTTTCATGCCGCTCTTGGCCGGACAACCGTGTCTTAGGATCGTTGTCCCCAGTCCGCCCGAGACGGGACCCGGACCCCGGCGCGGCTAGCACACACGTCGCGCAGGACCGGAGCCTAGGGGCTCGGGAAGCCGCACCGACGCAGCCCGTAGAGGGACACACGTTTCCTGCGATCGAAATAGCGGAGCCGACAGAGGTCCGACCGGGTCCTAGTTCGCCTAGCACACACATCGCCCAGGACCGGAGCGTGGGTGTTCGGGACGGACGGCTGCCGCTCCGGAGAGGACAGAACCCCATGTCCCCGCGACTGCCAGCCCACGAGGCGGCGGAGGACAGCCTCCTGCTTCGCGGCAAGGCTGGCACCCACAGCGGTTGTGGCCGGTCACCCGTGTCTTGCGATCACTTTTGTCGAGCCGCCCAAGGGGGGACCCGGACCCCGGCGCGGCTAGCACACACGTCGCCCAGGACCGGAGCCTAGGGGCTCGGGAAGCCGCACCGACGCAGCCCGTAGAGTGACACACTTTTCCTGCGATCGAAATAGCGGAGCCGACAGAGGTCCGACCGGGTCCTAGTTCGCCTAGCACACACATCGCCCAGGACCGGAGCGTGGGTGTTCGGGACGGACGGCTGCCGCTCCGGAGAGGACAGAACCCCATGTCCCCGCGACTACCAGCCCACGAGGCGGCGGAGGACAGCCTCCTGCTTCGCGGCAAGGCTGGCACCCACAGCGGTTGTGGCCGGTCACCCGTGTCTTGCGATCACTTTAGTCGAGCCGCCCAAGGCGGGACCCGGACCCCCGTGCGGCAATCACAAACGTCGCCCAGGACCGGAGCGTGGCTGTTCGGGAAGGACGGAGGCCGCTCAGGGACAGATAGTTGCCGAGCGAACGGAACAGAGCCGCCTGTATCGCGGCAAGGCTGGCACCCACAGCGGTTGTGGCCGGTCACCCGTGTCTTGCGATCACTTTTGTCGAGCCGCCCAAGGCGGGACCCGGACCCCGGCGCGGCTAGCACACACGTCGCGCAGGACCGGAGCCTAGGGGCTCGGGAAGCCGCACCGACGCAGCCCGTAGAGGGACACACTTTTCCTGCGATCGAAATAGCGGAGCCGACAGAGGTCCGACCGGGTCCTAGTTCGCCTAGCACACACATCGCCCAGGACCGGAGCGTGGGTGTTCGGGACGGACGGCTGCCGCTCCGGAGAGGACAGAACCCCATGTCCCCGCGACTACCAGCCCACGAGCCGGCGGAGGACAGCCTCCTGCTTCGCGGCAAGGCTGGCACCCACAGCGGTTGTGGCCGGTCACCCGTGTCTTGCGATCACTTTAGTCGAGCCGCCCAAGGCGGGACCCGGACCCCCGTGCGGCAAGCACAAACGTCGCCCAGGACCGGAGCGTGGGTGTTCGGGACGGACGGCGGCCGCTCCGGGACGGATAGTTGCCGAGCGAACGGAACACAGCCGCCTGCTTCGCGGCAAGTCTGGCAGCTACAACGCTTGTGGCCGGTCACCCGTGTCTTGCGATCACTTTAGTCCAGCCGCCTAAGGCGGGACCCGGACCGCGGCGCGGCTAGCACACACGACACCCAGGACCGGAGCCCACGGACCACATTCGGATGACTGCCGCTCTGGACTGTCTGAATCCCCGGTCCCAGGGACGGCGTAACTCCGACCCGGGGAACGACAGCCTGACGCTTCGCGGAAAGTCTGGCTTTCATGCCGCTCGTGGCCGGACAACCGTGTCTTGGGATCGTTGTCCCCAGTCCCCCCGAGACGGAACCGTACCCCGGCGCGGCTAGCACACACGTCGCGCAGGACCGGAGCCTAGGGGCTCGGGAAGCCGCACCGACGTAGCCCGTAGAGGGACACACGTTTCCTGCAATCGAAATAGCGGAGCCGACAGAGGTCCGACCGGGTCCTAGTTCGGCTAGCACTCACATCGCCCAGGACCGGAGCGTGGCTGTTCGGGACGGACGGCGGCCGCTCCGGGACGGATAGTTGCCGAGCGAACGGAACACAGCCGCCTGCTTCGTGGCAAGGCTGGCACCCACAGGGGTTGTGGCTGGTCACCCGTTTCTTGCTATCACTTTAGTCCAGCCGCCTAAGGCAGAACCCGGACCCCGGTGCGGCTAGCACAAACGTCGCCCAGGACCGGAGCGTGGCTGTTCGGGAAGGACGGCGGCCGCTCCGGAACGGATAGTTGCCGAGCGAACGGAACACAGCCGCCTGCTTCGCGGCAAGTCTGGCAGCCACAACGCTTGTGGCCGGTCACCCCTGTCTTGCGATAACTTTAGTCCAGCCGCCCAAGGCGGGACCCGGACCCCCGTGCGGCTTGCACAAACGTCACCCAGGACCGGAGCCCACGGACCACATCCGGACGACTGCCGCCCTGGACTGTCTGAATCCCCGGTCCCCGGGACGGCGTAACGCCGAGCCGCTTAACGACAGCCTCCACTTCTCGACACGGCTGGCAGCCACAGCGCTTGTGGCCGGACACCCGTGTCTTGCGATCACTTTAGTCCAGCCGCCCAAGGCGGGACCCGGACCCCGGCGCGGCTAGCACACACGACACCCAGGACCGGAGCCCACGGACCACATCCGGATGACTGCCGCTCTGGACTGTCTGAATCCCCGGTCCCAGGGACGGCTTAACTCCGACCCGGGGAACGACAGCCTGACGCTTCGCGGCAAGTCTGGCTTTCATGCCGCTCGTGGCCGGACAACCGTGTCTTAGGATCGTTGTCCCCAATCCGCCCGAAACGGGATTCTTACCCTTGCTCGGCTAGCATACACGTCTCCCAGGACCGGAGTCTTGGCGTTCGGGAAAGACGGCGGCCGCTCCGGGACGAATAGTTGCCGAGAGAACGGAACATAGCCTCCTTCTTAGCGGCAAGGCTGGCACCCACACCGCTTGTGGCCGGTTACCCGTGTCTTGCGATCACTTTCGTTGAGCCGCCCAAGGCGGGACCCGGACCCCGGTGCGGCTAGCACACACGTCGCGCAGGACCGGAGCCTAGGGGCTCGGGAAGCCGCACCGACGCAGCCCGTAGAGGGACACACGTTTCCTGCGATCGAAATAGCGGAGCCGACAGAGGTCCGACCGGGTCCTAGTTCGCCTAGCACACACATCGCCCAGGACCGGAGCGTGGGTGTTCGGGACGGACGGCTGCCGCTCCGGAGAGGACAGAACCCCATGTCCCCGCGACTGCCAGCCCACGAGCCGGCGGAGGACAGCCTCCTGCTACGCGGCAAGGCCGGCAGCCACACCGCTTGTGGCCGCTCACCCGTGTCTTGCGATCACTTTAGTCGAGCCGCCCAAGGCGGACCCGAACCCCGGTGCGGATTGAACACACGTCGCCCAGGACCGGAGCCCAGGGACCACATCCGGACGACTGCCGCTCTGGACTGTCTGAATCCCCGGTCCCAGGGACGGCGTAACTCCGACCCGGGGAACGACAGCCTGACGCTTCGCGGCAAGTCTGGCTTTCATGCCGCTCGTGGCCGGACAACCGTGTCTTAGGATCGTTGTCCCCAGTCCGCCCGAGACGGGACCCGGACCCCGGCGCGGCTAGCACACACGTCGCGCAGGACCGGAGCCTAGGGGCTCGGGAAGCCGCACCGACGCAGCCCGTAGAGGGACACACGTTTCCTGCGATCGAAATAGCGGAGCCGACAGAGGTCCGACCGGGTCCTAGTTCGGCTAGCACTCACATCGCCCAGGACCGGAGCGTGGGTGTTCGGGACGGACGGCGGCCGCTCCGGGACGGATAGTTGCCGAGCGAACGGAACACAGCCGCCTGCTTCGCGGCAAGGCTGGCAGCCACACCGCTTGTGGCCGGTCACCCCTGTCTTGCGATCAATTCTTTCGAGCCGCCCAAGGCGGGACCCGGACCGCGGCGCGGCTAGCACACACGACACCCAGGACCGGAGCCCTAGGACCACATCCGGACGACTGCTGCCCTGGACTGTCTGAATCCCCGGTCCCCGGGACGGCGTAACGCCGAGCCGCTGAACGACAGCCTCCACTTCTCGACACGGCTGGCAGCCACAGCGCTTGTGGCCGGTCACCCGTGTCTTGCGATCACTTTAGTCCAGCCGCCCAAGGCGGGACCCGGACCCCGGCGCGGCTAGCACACACGACACCCAGGACCGGAGCCCACGGACCACATCCGGACAACTGCCGCTCTGGACTGTCTGACTCCCCGGTCCCAGGGACGGCGTAACTCCGACCCGGGGAACGACAGCCTGACGCTTCGCGGCAAGTCTGGCTTTCATGCCGCTCGTGGCCGGACAACCGTGTCTTGGGATCGTTGTCCCCAGTCCGCCCGAGACGGGACACGGACCCCGGTGCGGCTAGCACACACGTCGCCCAGGATAGGAGCGTGGGTGTTCGGGACGGACGGCTGCCGCTCCGGAGAGGACAGAACCCCATGTCCCCGCGACTGCCTGCCCACGAGGCGGCGGAACACAGCCGCCTGCTTCGCGGCAAGGCTGGCAGCCACACCGCTTGTGGCCACTAACCCGTGTCTTGCGATAACTTTAGTCCAGCCGCCCAAGGCGGGACCCGGACCCCCGTGCGGCTTGCAAAAACGTCGCCCAGGACCGGAGCGTGGCTGTTCGGGACGGACGGCGGCCGCTCCCGGACGGATAGTTGCCGAGCGAACGGAACACAGCCGCCTGCTTCGTGGCAAGGCTGGCACCCACAGGGGTTGTGGCTGGTCACCCGTTTCTTGCGATCACTTTAGTCCAGCCGCCTAAGGCAGAACCCGGACCCCGGTGCGGCTAGCACAAACGTCGCCCAGGACCGGAGCGTGGCTGTTCGGGAAGGACGGCGGCCGCTCCGGAACGGATAGTTGCCGAGCGAACGGAACACAGCCGCCTGCTTCGCGGCAAGTCTGGCAGCTACAACGCTTGTGGCCGGTCACCCGTGTCTTGCGATTACTTTTGTCGAGCCGCCCAAGGCGGGACCCGGACCCCGGCGCGGCTAGCACACACGACACCCAGGACCGGAGCCCACGGACCACATCCGGACGACTGCCGCCCTGGACTGTCTGAATCCCCGGTCCCAGGGACGGCGTAACTCCGACCCGGGAACGACAGCCTGACGCTTCGCGGCAAGTCTGGCTTTCATGCCGCTCGTGGCGGGACAACCGTGTCTTGGGATCGTTGTCCCCAGTCCGCCCGAGACGGGACCCGGACCCCGGTGCGGCTAGCACACATGTCGCCCAGGATAGGAGCGTGGCTGTTCGGGACGGATGGCTGCCGCTCCGGATAGAACAGAATCCCATGTCCCCGCGATTGCCAGCCCACGAGGCGGCGGAGGACTACCTCCTGCTTCGCGGCAAGGCTGGCAGCCACACCGCTTGTGGCCGGTCACCCGTGTCTTGCGATCACTTTATTCCAGCCGCCCAAGGCGGGACCCGGACCCCCGTGCGGCTTGCACAAACGTCGCCCAGGACCGGAGCGTGGCTGTTCGGGAAGGACGGCGGCCGCTCAGGGACGGATAGTTGCCGAGCGAACGGAACACAGCCGCCTGCTTCGCGGCAAGTCTGGCACCCACAACGCTTGTGGCCGGTCACCCGTGTCTTGCGATCACTTTTGTCGAGCCGCCCAAGGCGGGACCCGGACCCCGGCGCGGCTAGCACACACGTCGCGCAGGACCGGAGCCTAGGGGCTCGGGAAGCCGCACCGACGTAGCCCGTAGAGGGACACACGTTTCCTGCAATCGAAATAGCGGAGCCGACAGAGGTCCGACCGGGTCCTAGTTCGGCTAGCACTCACATCGCCCAGGACCGGAGCGTGGGTGTTCGGGACGGACGGCGGCCGCTCCGGGACGGATAGTTGCCGAGCGAACGGAACACAGCCGCCTGCTTCGTGGCAAGGCTGGCACCCACAGGGGTTGTGGCTGGTCACCCGTGTCTTGCGATCACTTTCGTTGAGCCGCCCAAGGCGGGACCCGGACCCCGGCGCGGCTAGCACACACGACACCCAGGACCGGAGCCCACGGACCACATCCGGACGACTGCCGCCCTGGACTGTCTGAATCCCCGGTCCCCGGGACGGCGTAACGCCGAGCCGCTGAACGACAGCCTCCACTTCTCGACACGGCTGGCAGCCACAGCGCTTGTGGCCGGTCACCCGTGTCTTGCGATCACTTTAGTCCAGCCGCCCAAGGCGGGACCCGGACCCCGGCGCGGCTAGCACACACGACACCCAGGACCGGAGCCCACGGACCACATCCGGATGACTGCCGCTCTGGACTGTCTGAATCCCCGGTCCCAGGGACGGCGTAACTCCGACCCGGGGAACGACAGCCTGACGCTTCGCGGCAAGTCTGGCTTTCATGCCGCTCGTGGCCGGACAACCGTGTCTTGGGATCGTTGTCCCCAGTCCGCACGAGACGGGACCCGGACCCCCGTGCGGCTTGCACAAACGTCGCCCAGGACCGGAGCGTGGCTGTTCGGGACGGACGGCGGCCGCTCCGGGACGGATAGTTGCCGAGCGAACGGAACACAGCCGCCTGCTTCGCGGCAAGTCTGGCACCCACAACGCTTGTGGCCGGTCACCCGTTTCTTGCGATCACTTTAGTCCAGCCGCCTAAGGCAGAACCCGGACCCCGGTGCGGCTAGCACAAACGTCGCCCAGGACCGGAGCGTGGCTGTTCGGGAAGGACGGCGGCCGCTCCGGAACGGATAGTTGCCGAGCGAACGGAACACAGCCGCCTGCTTCGCGGCAAGTCTGGCAGCTACAACGCTTGTGGCCGGTCACCCGTGTCTTGCGATCACTTTTGTCGAGCCGCCCAAGGCGGGACCCGGACCCCGGCGCGGCTAGCACACACGACACCCAGGACCGGAGCCCACGGACCACATCCGGACGACTGCCGCTCTGGACTGTCTGAATCCCCGGTCCCAGGGACGGCGTAACTCCGACCCGGGGAACGACAGCCTGACGCTACGCGGAAAGTCTGGCTTTCATGCCACTCGTGGCCGGACAACCGTGTTTTGGGATCGTTGTCCCCAGTCCGCCCGAGACGGGACCCGGACCCCGGCGCGGCTAGCACACACGTGGCGCAGGACCGGAGCCTAGGGGCTCGGGAAGCCGCACCGACGCAGCCCGTAGAGGGACACACGTTTCCTGCGATCGAAATAGCGGAGCCGACCGAGGTCCGACCGTGTCCTAGTTCGGCTTGCACAAACGTCGCCCAGGACCGGAGCGTGGCTGTTCGGGAAGGACGGCGGCCGCTCTGGGACGGATAGTTGCCGAGCGAACGGAACACAGCCGCCTGCTTCGCGGCAAGTCTGGCAGCCACAACGCTTGTGGCCGGTCACCCCTGTCTTGCGATCAATTCTTTCGAGCCGCCCAAGGCGGGACCCGGACCCCGGCGCGGCTAGCACACACGTCGCGCAGGACCGGAGCCTAGGGGCTCGGGAAGCCGCACCGACGCAGCCCGTAGAGGGACACACGTTTCCTGCGATCGAAATAGCGGAGCCGACCGAGGTCCGACCGTGTCCTAGTTCGGCTTGCACAAACGTCGCCCAGGACCGGAGCGTGGCTGTTCGGGAAGGACGGCGGCCGCTCTGGGACGGATAGTTGCCGAGCGAACGGAACACAGCCGCCTGCTTCGCGGCAAGTCTGGCAGCCACAACGCTTGTGGCCGGTCACCCCTGTCTTGCGATCAATTCTTTCGAGCCGCACAAGGCGGGACCCGGACCCCGGCGCGGCTAGCACACACGTCGCGCAGGACCGGAGCCTAGGGGCTCGGGAAGCCGCACCGACGCAGCCCGTAGAGGGACACACTTTTCCTGCGATCGAAATAGCGGAGCCGACAGAGGTCCGACCGGGTCCTAGTTCGCCTAGCACACATATCGCCCAGGACCGGAGCGTGGGTGTTCGGGACGGACGGCTGCCGCTCCGGAGAGGACAGAACCCCACGTCCCCGCGACTGCCAGCCCACGAGGCGGCGGAGGACAGCCTCCTGCTTCGCGGCAAGGCTGGCACCCACAGCGGTTGTGGCCGGTCACCCGTGTCTTGCGATCACTTTTGTCGAGCCGCCCAAGGCGGGACCCGGACCCCGGCGCGGCTAGCACACACGACACCCAGGACCGGAGCCCACGGACCACATCCGGACGACTGCCGCCATGGACTGTCTGAATCCCCGGTCCCAGGGACGGCGTAACTCCGACCCGGGGAACGACAGCCTGACGCTTCGCGGCAAGTCTGGCTTTCATGCCGCTCGTGGCCGGACAACCGTGTCTTGGGATCGTTGTCCCCAATCCGCCCGAAACGGGATTCTTACCCTTGCTCGGCTAGCATACACGTCTCCCTGGACCGGAGTCTTGGCGTTCGGGAAAGACGGCGGCCGCTCCGGGACGAATAGTTGCCGAGAGAACGGAACATAGCCTCCTTCTTCGCGGCAAGGCTGGCACCCACACCGCTTGTGGCCGGTTACCCGTGTCTTGCGATCACTTTCGTTGAGCCGCCCAAGGCGGGACCCGGACCCCGGTGCGGCTAGCACACACGTCGCGCAGGACCGGAGCCTAGGGGCTCGGGAAGCCGCACCGACGCAGCCCGTAGAGGGACACACTTTTCCTGCGATCGAAATAGCGGAGCCGACAGAGGTCCGACCGGGTCCTAGTTCGCCTAGCACACACATCGCCCAGGACCGGAGCGTGGGTGTTCGGGACGGACGGCTGCCGCTCCGGAGAGGACAGAACCCCATGTCCCCGCGACTGCCAGCCCACGAGCCGGCGGAGGACAGCCTCCTGCTACGCGGCAAGGCCGGCAGCCACACCGCTTGTGGCCGCTCACCCGTGTCTTGCGATCACTTTCTTCGAGCCGCCCAAGGCGGACCCGTACCCCGGTGCGGATTGAACACACGTCGCCCAGGACCGGAGCCCAGGGACCACATCCGGACGACTGCCGCTCTGGACTGTCTGAATCCCCGGTCCCAGGGACGGCGTAACTCCGACCCGGGGAACGACAGCCTGACGCTTCGCGGCAAGTCTGGCACCCACAGCGGTTGTGGCCGGTCACCCGTGTCTTGCGATCACTTTAGTCGAGCCGCCCAAGGCGGGACCCGGACCCCCGTGCGGCAAGCACAAACGTCGCGCAGGACCGGAGCGTGGCTGTTCGGGAAGGACGGAGGCCGCTCCGGAACGGATAGTTGCCGAGCGAACGGAACACAGCCGCCTGTATCGCGGCAAGGCTGGCACCCACAGCGGTTGTGGCCGGTCACCCGTGTCTTGCGATCACTTTAGTCCAGCCGCCCAAGGCGGGACCCGGACCCCGGCGCGGCTAGCACACACGTCGCGCAGGACCGGAGCCTAGGGGCTCGGGAAGCCGCACCGACGTAGCCCGTAGAGGGACAAACGTTTCCTGCAATCGAAATAGCGGAGCCGACAGAGGTCCGACCGGGTCCTAGTTCGGCTAGCACTCACATCGCCCAGGACCGGAGCGTGGGTGTTCGGGACGGACGGCGGCCGCTCCGGGACGGATAGTTGCCGAGCGAACGGAACAGAGCCGCCTGCTTCGCGGCAAGTCTGGCAGCTACAACGCTTGTGGCCGGTCACCCGTGTCTTGCGATCACTTTAGTCCAGCCGCCTAAGGCGGGACCCGGACCGCGGCGCGGCTAGCACACACGACACCCAGGACCGGAGCCCACGGACCACATTCGGATGACTGCCGCTCTGGACTGTCTGAATCCCCGGTCCCAGGGACGGCGTAACTCCGACCCGGGGAACGACAGCCTCCACTTCTCGACACGGCTGGCAGCCACAGCGCTTGTGGCCGGTCACCCGTGTCTTGCGATCACTTTAGTCCAGCCGCCCAAGGCGGGACCCGGACCCCGGCGCGGCTAGCACACACGACACCCAGGACCGGAGCCCACGGACCACATCCGGATGACTGCCGCTCTGGACTGTCTGAATCCCCGGTCCCAGGGACGGCGTAACTCCGACCCGGGGAACGACAGCCTGACGCTTCGCGGCAAGTCTGGCTTTCATGCCGCTCGTGGCCGGACAACCGTGTCTTGGGATCGTTGTCCCCAGTCCGCCCGAGACGGGACCCGGACCCCGGTGCGGCTAGCACACACGTCGCCCAGGATAGGAGCGTGGGTGTTCGGGACGGACGGCTGCCGCTCCGGAGAGGACAGAACCCCATGTCCCCGCGACTGCCAGCCCACGAGGCGGCGGAACACAGCCGCCTGCTTCGCGGCAAGGCTGGCAGCCACACCGCTTGTGGCCGCTCACCCGTGTCTTGCGATAACTTTAGTCCAGCCGCCCAAGGCGGGACCCGGACCCCCGTGCGGCTTGCACAAACGTCGCCCAGGACCGGAGCGTGGCTGTTCTGGACGGACGGGGGCCGCTCCCGGACGGATAGTTGCCGAGCGAACGGAACACAGCCGCCTGCTTCGTGGCAAGGCTGGCACCCACAGGGGTTGTGGCTGGTCACCCGTTTCTTGCGATCACTTTAGTCCAGCCGCCTAAGGCAGAACCCGGACCCCGGTGCGGCTAGCACAAACGTCGCCCAGGACCGGAGCGTGGCTGTTCGGGAAGGACGGCGGCCGCTCCGGAACGGATAGTTGCCGAGCGAACGGAACACAGCCGCCTGCTTCGCGGCAAGTCTGGCAGCTACAACGCTTGTGGCCGGTCACCCGTGTCTTGCGATCACTTTTGTCGAGCCGCCCAAGGCGGGACCCGGACCCCGGCGCGGCTAGCACACACGACACCCAGGACCGGAGCCCACGGACCACATCCGGACGAGTGCCGCTCTGGACTGTCTGAATCCCCGGTCCCAGGGACGGCGTAACTCCGACCCGGGGAACGACAGCCTGACGCTTCGCGGCAAGTCTGGCTTTCATGCCGCTCGTGGCCGGACAACCGTGTCTTGGGATCGTTGTCCCCAGTCCCCCCGAGACGGAACCGTACCCCGGCGCGGCTAGCACACACGTCGCGCAGGACCGGAGCCTAGGGGCTCGGGAAGCCGCACCGACGCAGCCCGTAGAGGGACACACGTTTCCTGCAATCGAAATAGCGGAGCCGACAGAGGTCCGACCGGGTCCTAGTTCGGCTAGCACTCACATCGCCCAGGACCGGAGCGTGGGTGTTCGGGACGGACGGCGGCCGCTCCGGGACGGATAGTTGCCGAGCGAACGGAACACAGCCGCCTGCTTCGTCGCAAGGCTGGCACCCAGAGGGGTTTTGGCTGATCACCCGTTTCTTGCGATCACTTTAGTCCAGCCGCCCAAGGCGGGACCCGGACCCCCCTGCGGCTAGCACAAACGTCGCCCAGGACCGGAGCCCAGGGACCACATCCGGACGAGTGCCGCTCTGGACTGTCTGAATCCCCGGTCCCAGGGACGGCGTAACTCCGACCCGGGGAACGACAGCCTGACGCTTCGCGGCAAGTCTGGCTTTCATGCCGCTCGTGGCCGGACAACCGTGTCTTGGGATCGTTGTCCCCAGTCCGCCCGAGACGGGACCCGGACCCCGGCGCGGCTAGCACACACGTCGCCCAGGACCGGAGCCTAGGGGCTCGGGAAGCCGCACCGACGCAGCCCGTAGAGGGACACACTTTTCCTGCGATCGAAATAGCGGAGCCGACAGAGGTCCGACCGGGTCCTAGTTCGCCTAGCACACACATCGCCCAGGACCGGAGCGTGGGTGTTCGGGACGGACGGCTGCCGCTCCGGAGAGGACAGAACCCCATGTCCCCGCGACTACCAGCCCACGAGGCGGCGGAGGACAGCCTCCTGCTTCGCGGCAAGGCTGGCACCCACAGCGGTTGTGGCCGGTCACCCGTGTCTTGCGATCACTTTAGTCGAGCCGCCCAAGGCGGGACCCGGACCCCCGTGCGGCAAGCACAAACGTCGCCCAGGACCGGAGCGTGGCTGTTCGGGAAGGACGGAGGCCGCTCCGGAACGGATAGTTGCCGAGCGAACGGAACACAGCCGCCTGCTTCGCGGCAAGTCTGGCAGCTACAACGCTTGTGGCCGGTCACCCGTGTCTTGCGATCACTTTTGTCGAGCCGCCCAAGGCGGGACCCGGACCCCGGCGCGGCTAGCACACACGACACCCAGGACCGGAGCCCACGGACCACATCCGGACGACTGCCGCTCTGGACTGTCTGAATCCCCGGTCCCAGGGACGGCGTAACTCCGACCCGGGGAACGACAGCCTGACGCTACGCGGAAAGTCTGGCTTTCATGCCACTCGTGGCCGGACAACCGTGTTTTGGGATCGTTGTCCCCAGTCCGCCCGAGACGGGACCCGGACCCCGGCGCGGCTAGCACACACGTGGCGCAGGACCGGAGCCTAGGGGCTCGGGAAGCCGCACCGACGCAGCCCGTAGAGGGACACACGTTTCCTGCGATCGAAATAGCGGAGCCGACCGAGGTCCGACCGTGTCCTAGTTCGGCTTGCACAAACGTCGCCCAGGACCGGAGCGTGGCTGTTCGGGAAGGACGGCGGCCGCTCTGGGACGGATAGTTGCCGAGCGAACGGAACACAGCCGCCTGCTTCGCGGCAAGTCTGGCAGCCACAACGCTTGTGGCCGGTCACCCCTGTCTTGCGATCAATTCTTTCGAGCCGCCCAAGGCGGGACCCGGACCCCGGCGCGGCTAGCACACACGTCGCGCAGGACCGGAGCCTAGGGGCTCGGGAAGCCGCACCGACGCAGCCCGTAGAGGGACACACGTTTCCTGCGATCGAAATAGCGGAGCCGACCGAGGTCCGACCGTGTCCTAGTTCGGCTTGCACAAACGTCGCCCAGGACCGGAGCGTGGCTGTTCGGGAAGGACGGCGGCCGCTCTGGGACGGATAGTTGCCGAGCGAACGGAACACAGCCGCCTGCTTCGCGGCAAGTCTGGCAGCCACAACGCTTGTGGCCGGTCACCCCTGTCTTGCGATCAATTCTTTCGAGCCGCACAAGGCGGGACCCGGACCCCGGCGCGGCTAGCACACACGTCGCGCAGGACCGGAGCCTAGGGGCTCGGGAAGCCGCACCGACGCAGCCCGTAGAGGGACACACTTTTCCTGCGATCGAAATAGCGGAGCCGACAGAGGTCCGACCGGGTCCTAGTTCGCCTAGCACACATATCGCCCAGGACCGGAGCGTGGGTGTTCGGGACGGACGGCTGCCGCTCCGGAGAGGACAGAACCCCACGTCCCCGCGACTGCCAGCCCACGAGGCGGCGGAGGACAGCCTCCTGCTTCGCGGCAAGGCTGGCACCCACAGCGGTTGTGGCCGGTCACCCGTGTCTTGCGATCACTTTTGTCGAGCCGCCCAAGGCGGGACCCGGACCCCGGCGCGGCTAGCACACACGACACCCAGGACCGGAGCCCACGGACCACATCCGGACGACTGCCGCCATGGACTGTCTGAATCCCCGGTCCCAGGGACGGCGTAACTCCGACCCGGGGAACGACAGCCTGACGCTTCGCGGCAAGTCTGGCTTTCATGCCGCTCGTGGCCGGACAACCGTGTCTTGGGATCGTTGTCCCCAATCCGCCCGAAACGGGATTCTTACCCTTGCTCGGCTAGCATACACGTCTCCCTGGACCGGAGTCTTGGCGTTCGGGAAAGACGGCGGCCGCTCCGGGACGAATAGTTGCCGAGAGAACGGAACATAGCCTCCTTCTTCGCGGCAAGGCTGGCACCCACACCGCTTGTGGCCGGTTACCCGTGTCTTGCGATCACTTTCGTTGAGCCGCCCAAGGCGGGACCCGGACCCCGGTGCGGCTAGCACACACGTCGCGCAGGACCGGAGCCTAGGGGCTCGGGAAGCCGCACCGACGCAGCCCGTAGAGGGACACACTTTTCCTGCGATCGAAATAGCGGAGCCGACAGAGGTCCGACCGGGTCCTAGTTCGCCTAGCACACACATCGCCCAGGACCGGAGCGTGGGTGTTCGGGACGGACGGCTGCCGCTCCGGAGAGGACAGAACCCCATGTCCCCGCGACTGCCAGCCCACGAGCCGGCGGAGGACAGCCTCCTGCTACGCGGCAAGGCCGGCAGCCACACCGCTTGTGGCCGCTCACCCGTGTCTTGCGATCACTTTCTTCGAGCCGCCCAAGGCGGACCCGTACCCCGGTGCGGATTGAACACACGTCGCCCAGGACCGGAGCCCAGGGACCACATCCGGACGACTGCCGCTCTGGACTGTCTGAATCCCCGGTCCCAGGGACGGCGTAACTCCGACCCGGGGAACGACAGCCTGACGCTTCGCGGCAAGTCTGGCACCCACAGCGGTTGTGGCCGGTCACCCGTGTCTTGCGATCACTTTAGTCGAGCCGCCCAAGGCGGGACCCGGACCCCCGTGCGGCAAGCACAAACGTCGCGCAGGACCGGAGCGTGGTTGTTCGGGAAGGACGGAGGCCGCTCCGGAACGGATAGTTGCCGAGCGAACGGAACACAGCCGCCTGTATCGCGGCAAGGCTGGCACCCACAGCGGTTGTGGCCGGTCACCCGTGTCTTGCGATCACTTTAGTCCAGCCGCCCAAGGCGGGACCCGGACCCCGGCGCGGCTAGCACACACGTCGCGCAGGACCGGAGCCTAGGGGCTCGGGAAGCCGCACCGACGTAGCCCGTAGAGGGACAAACGTTTCCTGCAATCGAAATAGCGGAGCCGACAGAGGTCCGACCGGGTCCTAGTTCGGCTAGCACTCACATCGCCCAGGACCGGAGCGTGGGTGTTCGGGACGGACGGCGGCCGCTCCGGGACGGATAGTTGCCGAGCGAACGGAACAGAGCCGCCTGCTTCGCGGCAAGTCTGGCAGCTACAACGCTTGTGGCCGGTCACCCGTGTCTTGCGATCACTTTAGTCCAGCCGCCTAAGGCGGGACCCGGACCGCGGCGCGGCTAGCACACACGACACCCAGGACCGGAGCCCACGGACCACATTCGGATGACTGCCGCTCTGGACTGTCTGAATCCCCGGTCCCAGGGACGGCGTAACTCCGACCCGGGGAACGACAGCCTCCACTTCTCGACACGGCTGGCAGCCACAGCGCTTGTGGCCGGTCACCCGTGTCTTGCGATCACTTTAGTCCAGCCGCCCAAGGCGGGACCCGGACCCCGGCGCGGCTAGCACACACGACACCCAGGACCGGAGCCCACGGACCACATCCGGATGACTGCCGCTCTGGACTGTCTGAATCCCCGGTCCCAGGGACGGCGTAACTCCGACCCGGGGAACGACAGCCTGACGCTTCGCGGCAAGTCTGGCTTTCATGCCGCTCGTGGCCGGACAACCGTGTCTTGGGATCGTTGTCCCCAGTCCGCCCGAGACGGGACCCGGACCCCGGTGCGGCTAGCACACACGTCGCCCAGGATAGGAGCGTGGGTGTTCGGGACGGACGGCTGCCGCTCCGGAGAGGACAGAACCCCATGTCCCCGCGACTGCCAGCCCACGAGGCGGCGGAACACAGCCGCCTGCTTCGCGGCAAGGCTGGCAGCCACACCGCTTGTGGCCGCTCACCCGTGTCTTGCGATAACTTTAGTCCAGCCGCCCAAGGCGGGACCCGGACCCCCGTGCGGCTTGCACAAACGTCGCCCAGGACCGGAGCGTGGCTGTTCTGGACGGACGGGGGCCGCTCCCGGACGTATAGTTGCCGAGCGAACGGAACACAGCCGCCTGCTTCGTGGCAAGGCTGGCACCCACAGGGGTTGTGGCTGGTCACCCGTTTCTTGCGATCACTTTAGTCCAGCCGCCTAAGGCAGAACCCGGACCCCGGTGCGGCTAGCACAAACGTCGCCCAGGACCGGAGCGTGGCTGTTCGGGAAGGACGGCGGCCGCTCCGGAACGGATAGTTGCCGAGCGAACGGAACACAGCCGCCTGCTTCGCGGCAAGTCTGGCAGCTACAACGCTTGTGGCCGGTCACCCGTGTCTTGCGATCACTTTTGTCGAGCCGCCCAAGGCGGGACCCGGACCCCGGCGCGGCTAGCACACACGACACCCAGGACCGGAGCCCACGGACCACATCCGGACGAGTGCCGCTCTGGACTGTCTGAATCCCCGGTCCAAGGGACGGCGTAACTCCGACCCGGGGAACGACAGCCTGACGCTTCGCGGCAAGTCTGGCTTTCATGCCGCTCGTGGCCGGACAACCGTGTCTTGGGATCGTTGTCCCCAGTCCCCCCGAGACGGAACCGTACCCCGGCGCGGCTAGCACACACGTCGCGCAGGACCGGAGCCTAGGGGCTCGGGAAGCCGCACCGACGCAGCCCGTAGAGGGACACACGTTTCCTGCAATCGAAATAGCGGAGCCGACAGAGGTCCGACCGGGTCCTAGTTCGGCTAGCACTCACATCGCCCAGGACCGGAGCGTGGGTGTTCGGGACGGACGGCGGCCGCTCCGGGACGGATAGTTGCCGAGCGAACGGAACACAGCCGCCTGCTTCGTCGCAAGGCTGGCACCCAGAGGGGTTTTGGCTGATCACCCGTTTCTTGCGATCACTTTAGTCCAGCCGCCCAAGGCGGGACCCGGACCCCCCTGCGGCTAGCACAAACGTCGCCCAGGACCGGAGCCCAGGGACCACATCCGGACGAGTGCCGCTCTGGACTGTCTGAATCCCCGGTCCCAGGGACGGCGTAACTCCGACCCGGGGAACGACAGCCTGACGCTTCGCGGCAAGTCTGGCTTTCATGCCGCTCGTGGCCGGACAACCGTGTCTTGGGATCGTTGTCCCCAGTCCGCCCGAGACGGGACCCGGACCCCGGCGCGGCTAGCACACACGTCGCCCAGGACCGGAGCCTAGGGGCTCGGGAAGCCGCACCGACGCAGCCCGTAGAGGGACACACTTTTCCTGCGATCGAAATAGCGGAGCCGACAGAGGTCCGACCGGGTCCTAGTTCGCCTAGCACACACATCGCCCAGGACCGGAGCGTGGGTGTTCGGGACGGACGGCTGCCGCTCCGGAGAGGACAGAACCCCATGTCCCCGCGACTACCAGCCCACGAGGCGGCGGAGGACAGCCTCCTGCTTCGCGGCAAGGCTGGCACCCACAGCGGTTGTGGCCGGTCACCCGTGTCTTGCGATCACTTTAGTCGAGCCGCCCAAGGCGGGACCCGGACCCCCGTGCGGCAAGCACAAACGTCGCCCAGGACCGGAGCGTGGCTGTTCGGGAAGGACGGAGGCCGCTCCGGAACGGATAGTTGCCGAGCGAACGGAACACAGCCGCCTGCTTCGCGGCAAGTCTGGCAGCTACAACGCTTGTGGCCGGTCACCCGTGTCTTGCGATCACTTTAGTCCAGCCGCCTAAGGCGGGACCCGGACCGCGGCGCGGCTAGCACACACGACACCCAGGACCGGAGCCCACGGACCACATTCGGATGACTGCCGCTCTGGACTGTCTGAATCCCCGGTCCAAGGGACGGCGTAACTCCGACCCGGGGAACGACAGCCTGACGCTTCGCGGCAAGTCTGGCTTTCATGCCGCTCGTGGCCGGACAACCGTGTCTTGGGATCGTTGTCCCCAGTCCCCCCGAGACGGAACCGTACCCCGGCGCGGCTAGCACACACGTCGCGCAGGACCGGAGCCTAGGGGCTCGGGAAGCCGCACCGACGTAGCCCGTAGAGGGACACACGTTTCCTGCAATCGAAATAGCGGAGCCGACAGAGGTCCGACCGGGTCCTAGTTCGGCTAGCACTCACATCGCCCAGGACCGGAGCGTGGGTGTTCGGGACGGACGGCGGCCGCTCCGGGACGGATAGTTGCCGAGCGAACGGAACACAGCCGCCTGCTTCGTGGCAAGGCTGGCACCCAGAGGGGTTTTGGCTGGTCACCCGTTTCTTGCGATCACTTTAGTCCAGCCGCCCAAGGCGGGACCCGGACCCCCGTGCGGCAAGCACAAACGTCGCCCAGGACCGGAGCCCACGGACCACATCCGGACGAGTGCCGCTCTGGACTGTCTGACTCCCCGGTCCCAGGGACGGCGTAACTCCGACCCGGGGAACGACAGCCTGACGCTTCGCGGCAAGTCTGGCTTTCATGCCGCTCGTGGCCGGACAACCGTGTCTTGGGATCGTTGTCCCCAGTCCGCCCGAGACGGGACCCGGACCCCGGTGCGGCTAGCACACACGTCGCCCAGGATAGGAGCGTGGGTGTTCGGGACGGACGGCTGCCGCTCCGGAGAGGACAGAACCCCATGTCCCCGCGACTGCCAGCCCACGAGGCGGCGGAACACAGCCGCCTGCTTCGCGGCAAGACTGGCAGCCACACCGCTTGTGGCCGCTCACCCGTGTCTTGCGATAACTTTAGTCCAGCCGCCCAAGGCGGGACCCGGACCCCCGTGCGGCTTGCACAAACGTCGCCCAGGACCGGAGCGTGGCTGTTCGGGACGGACGGCGGCCGCTCCGGGACGGATAGTTGCCGAGCGAACGGAACACAGCCGCCTGCTTCGTGGCAAGGCTGGCACCCACAGGGGTTGTGGCTGGTCACCCGTTTCTTGCGATCACTTTAGTCCAGCCGCCCAAGGCGGGACCCGGACCCCGGCGCGGCTAGCACACACGACACCCAGGACCGGAGCCCACGGACCACATCCGGACGACTGCCGCTCTGGACTGTCTGAATCCCCGGTCCCAGGGACGGCGTAACTCCGACCCGGGGAACGACAGCCTCCACTTCTCGACACGGCTGGCAGCCACAGCGCTTGTGGCCGGTCACCCGTGTCTTGCGATCACTTTAGTCCAGCCGCCCAAGGCGGGACCCGGACCCCCGTGCGGCTAGCACAAACGTCGCCCAGGACCGGAGCGTGGCTGTTCGGGAAGGACGGCGGCCGCTCCGGAACGGATAGTTGCCGAGCGAACGGAACACAGCCGCCTGCTTCGCGGCAAGTCTGGCACCCACACCGCTTGTGGTCGGACAAACGTGTTGTGGGATCACTTTCGTCGAGCCGCCCAAGGCGGGACTCGGACCCTGGTGCGGCTAGCACACACGTCGCCCAGGATAGGAATGTGGGTATTCGGGACCGACGGCTGCTGCTCCGGACAGGACAGAACCCTTGGTCCCCGCGACTGCCAGCCCACGAGCCAGCGGATGACAGCCTCCTGGTTCACGACACAGCTGGTACGCATGCAGCTCGTGGCTGGACCACTGTGTTGTGGGATCTCCTTCCCCGAGCCGCCCGAGACAGAACCGGGAACCCGGTGCAGCCAGCACACACGTCGCCCAGGACCGGAGCCCAGGGTCCACATCTGGACGCCTGCCGCTCCGGACAGGACTGAATCCCCGGTCCCCGGGGATTCAGTAACTTCTGCTTAAGAAGTAACTTAAGAAGGACTGCGTAACTTCGAGCCGGTGAATGACAGCCTCCACTTCACGACACGGCTAGCAGCCACAACGCTTATGGCCGGACAACCGTGTCATAGAATCTCCTTCCCCGAGGCGCCCGAAATGGGATCCAGACCCCGGTGCGGCTAGCACACACATTGCCAGGGACCGTAGCGTGAGTGTTCGCGACAGAAGGCTGCAGCTCGGAAAGGACAGAACCCCAGGTCCCCGCGACTGCCAGCGCCCGAGCCGGCGGATGACAACCTCACGCTTCGCGGCATGGCTGGAACTCACAATGCTTGTGGCCGGACAACCGTGTCATGGGATCGTTGTCCCCAGTCCGCCCAAAACGGGATCCGAACCGCCGTGCGGCTAGCACACACGTCTCCCAGGACCGGAGCCTAGGCGTTCGGGAAGGACGGCAGCAGCTCCGGACAGGACATAACCTCTGTTTCGGGGACGGACAGTTCCCGAGCGAGCAGACCACAGCCTCCTGCTACGTGGCAAGGCTGGCACCCACACGGCTCGTGACCAGACAACCGTATCATGGGATCGTTGTCCGTAGTTTGCCCGAGACGGGATTCTTATCCCGGCGCGGCTACCATACACGTCTCCCAGGACCGGAGTCTAGGCGTTCGGAAAGGACGGCCGCCGCTCCGGGCAGGACAGAACCGCAGGTCCCCGCAACTGCCAGGCCACGAGCTGGTGGATGACAGCGTTCCGCTTCGCTGCAAGTCTGTCTCCCATGCCGCTCGTGGCCGGACAACCGTGTCGTGGGATCGTTGTCCCCAGTCCACCCGAAATGGGATCCAGACCGCCGTGCGGCTAGCACACACGTCGCCCAGGACCGGAGCGTCCTTCACGACACGGCTAGCAGCCACAACGTTTATGGCCGGACAACCGTGTCGTAGAATCTCCTTCCCTGAGGCGCCCGAAATGGGATCCAGACCCCGGTGCGGCGAGCACACACATAGCCAGGGACCATAGCGTGAGTGTTCGCGACAGATGGCTGCGGCTCGGAAAGGACAGAATCCCAGGTTTCCGTGACTGCCAGCGCCCGAGCCGGCGGATGACAGCCTCACGCTTCGCGGCATGGCTGGAACTCACAATTCTTGTGGCCGGACAACCGTGTCGTGGGATCATTGTCCCCAGTCCTCCCGAAACGGGATCCGGACCGCCGTGCGGCTAGCACACACGTCGCCCAGGACCGGAGCCTAGGGGCTCGGGAAGCCGGACCCACGCAGCCCGTAGAGGGACACACGTTTCCTGCGATCGAAATAGCGGAGACGACAGAGGTCTGACCGGGTCCTAGTGAGGCTAGCACACACATCGCCCAGGACCGGAGCGTGGGTGTTCGGGAAGGACGGCCACCGTTCCGGACAGGACAGAACCCTTGGTCCCCACGACTGCCAGCCCACGAGCCAGCGGATGACAGTCTCCTGGTTCACGACACGGCTGCTACGCATGCAGCTCGTGGCCGGACCACTGTGTCGTGGGATCTCCTTCCCCGAGCCGCCCAAGACAGAACCCGGACCCCAGTGCAGCTAGCACACACGTCGCCCAGGACCGGAGCCCAGGGTCCACATCCGGACGCCTGCCTCTCTGGACTGTCTGAATCCCCGGTCCCCGGGACTGCGTAACTTCGAGCCGGTGAACGACAGCCTCGACTTCTCGACATGGCTGGCAGCCACAGCGCTTGTGGCTGGACAACCGTGTCGTAGGATCTCCTTCCCCGAGGCGCCTGAAATGGGACCCGTACCCCGGTGCGGCGAGCAAACACGACACCCAGGATGGAGCCAAAGGGCTCGGGAAGCCGGACCCACGCTGCCTGTGGAGGGACACTCGTGTCCTGCGATCGAAATAGCGGAGCCGACCGAGGTCCCACCCGGACCCCAGTGCGGCTTGCACACACGTCGCCCAGGACCGGAGCATGGGTGTTCGGGAAGGACGGCCACCGCTCCGGACAGGATAGAAGCTTTGGTCTCGGGGACAGCCAGCCCCCGAGCCGGCGGATGACAGCCTCCTGTTTCACGACACAGCTGCTAAACATGCAGCTCGTGGCCGGACCACTGTGTCGTGGGATCTCCTTCCCCGAGCCGCCCAAGACAGAACCCGGACCCCCATGCAGCTAGCACACACGTCGCCCAGGATAGGAGCGTGGGTGTTCGGGACGGACGGCTGCCGCTCCGGAGAGGACAGAACCCCATGTCCCCGCGACTGCCAGTCCACGAGCCGGCAGATGACAGCCTCACGCTTCGCCGCAAGTCTGGCTCCCACGCCGCTCGTGGCCGGACAACCGTGTCATGGGATCGTTGTCCCCAGTCCGCCCGAAACGGGATTCTTACCCTTGCGCGGCTAGCATACACGTTTCCCAGGACCGGAGTCTTGGCGTTCGGGACGGACGGCCGCCGCTCCGGGACGGACAGTTCCCGAGCGAACGGAACACAGCCTCCTGCTTCGCGGCAAGGCTGGCACCCACACCGCTTGTGGCCGGTCACCCGTGTCTTGCGATCACTTTCGTCGAGCCGCCCAAGGTGGGACCCGGACCGCGGCGCGGCTAGCACACACGTCACCTGGGAC